>NC_081851.1:71044066-71282750 GCF_963259705.1 Myotis daubentonii | reverse complement strand
TTAATACATAGGTACTATCAGAAGTCAGTTGGTCTTCACCACTGGTACAACCTAAAGTGGGAACGCAAGCAAAGATTCACACCTGGATAGCAATCAACCGACCGAAAACATCATTTGAAAACAATAAGTTGTTTCCCATTTTTTTCAGGTAAACTACCGCCCCACCCTAAAAAGTCCTGACACAAAGTAGCTTCTCTGCCTTAGCCTGAAGGTTCCTTCTTCTTCCTAGCTGACGCCATTATTTGCTTGAGAAGGCGTGGGTGCACTCCTGGAGCCCTGGCCCCTCCCACAGCCAGGCACGCCACACTTTGCATTTGCCCTCGGGTCCCACCTGTCTTTCCTCTAAGTAGATTTCAACTTTTCCCAAAGCAACCCTGGGCACCAAACCCAGCTCAGCTCTTGAAAATTAAATCAGTGACAATTTATGTAAAGCACCTTGTTCCTGCTTTTGCATAAGTAGGGGAAACAATCCAAGGGCCTAGTCATTAGTGGAAGATTAGGGACTTCTGATCACTGTATAGAGCAGTGATGGCAAACCTATGACACGCGTGTCAGAGGTGACACCGAACTCACTTTTTTGGTTGATTTTTCTTTGTTAAATGGCATTTAAATATATAAAATAAATATCAAAAATATAAGTCTTGGTTTTACTATGGTTGCAAATAGCAAAAAATTTCTATATGTGACAGGGCACCGGAGTTAAGTTAGGGTTTTTCAAAATGCTGACATGCCGAGGTCAAAAGGTTCGCCATCACTGGTATAGAATCTACCCATCTCTTCATCAACCAATAATTCAACAGTCATTCATTAACTGAATAGTTACTCTCCCAAGAGAAACTGAGAATTACTGAAATCTGGGTGCTGATCAATTGTATTTATTTATTTTTCAAATGGAAGCAAACTCCTTTATATATTTTTAGCCTCACTGCTCAGAGTTTTGGTTGGTAAATACTGGGGCAGCCTGTGTAGAATCAATATGCCTACAAAGGCATGAAATACAATTTAAGGAAGGTCAGTAGGCAGGATGATTCTGAGGGGAAAAGCCTTCCTTCAAAGGTGTAACAACATTTAGTCACATATTCTCTTGAAATAACAGATCCCATAGCTATCCCTCTAGGAAACGAGTTTATGTAAACGAGAACATTCTGCTCTGAGCCGCTGAAACCACGGAGTGTACCAGCTGTTCACCATCCCAGGGCCCGGGTGCATGGCGCTGGCGTTGCATAAACCCTGATATTGGAAGGGTTCCGCACCCACTGTGCGTTCTCTTCCCCACACTGAAAAACTGGACGCACCATCTTTCACCGCGCTGATTTTATTTTTTAAATGTAGCTGCCTTGATTTAAGTGCCACAATTCATCTTATAATGGTATTTAAGGGCCCTTTCTGGCAGGGTGCCAGATGTACATTATTAGAACCGAGGCATTTGCAAATGAACCTCTTTCAATTAGTGTTTCAGGAAGCAATTAAACTGTCTAAAGTGTATTAATGAATATCCTGGAATTGGGAGGCCTATCCTCCTAATACCCCATTATTAATGTACCATCTGCCTCGCCGCCTGAGGGGCAGCCAGGGTCTCTAACCTCAGGTCCATGAAACCCAAGCATTTACTCAAAGAGTTCAGAGAAGCATAAGTTTGTAATCAGGCTCAATATTCTAGGCAATATGTAAATTGTATCTGTAGATTAATTACCTATATTTTTTCTGGGATTCTTTTACCAATGCAAGTGAAGATGCATCTGGATTGTGTGTGTGTGTGTGTGTGTGTGTGCATGCATGTGTGTGTTTCTAATTTGTGGTATATGTCAAAATACTAACAGCTCTGTGAATATATTCCTGGATCTGATGTTCCTGCTAAAAGCATGCGTGTTGTATGTACACCCTGCGATTTTTAAGGATATCAGTAGGCTCGCTGACAAGGTTTCCTTTTTTCACGAATGAGGGATATAATTTGCTACTGCGCTGCAGCTTCATTCACAGGGAGGGGGGCAGATGTCTAGACATGGGCTGGCACCTCTCCCAATTCTCCCCTTGGTGCCACTGCTGGGGGTGGAGGGTCTGGAGAAGCCTATATTTCCTGAGCTGGTTCTTGTGGGATTTATGTCCAAGAGGAGTCCAGGGCTAGAGGATACAGACTAGTGAGAGAATGAGGGCAGGGAAGGCTGGTGTTTGACACCATTCTGCTCCCTGCAGGAAAATCACCAAGTCACCAACTCCAATACACATGCTGGCTTTGGTGATTAATTGCTGCTGAGATAGTTAAAAGGGAAGGAGAGGACACATTCTCTAATTTTACAGAATTTAGCTTCTTGTAGAGGATACAGGCCTAAGGAAGGAACGTGAGATAAAGACTGCATGGAAGGGAGGAGCCAAGGAGGAGGACCCTGTGGAATGTACAGGATTTAGGAAATAGAGAGAACAGAGACATTCCCTACAGAACCCTGGACTTCTACCTTCATTTCATTCATTGTTACACGTTAAATTGTTTCTCCTAAATTCATATGTTGAGCCCTAACCCCTAATGCCTTATTTGGAAAAAGGATTGTTGCAAATGTCTTCGGTTAAATGAAGGCCATACTGGAGTCAGGTAGGCTCCTGATCCAATATGACCAGTGTCCTTATGAAAAGGAGACATTTAGACACGAGAGGCACACACACAGGGAGAATGCCGTGTGAAGATGAAGGCAGAGAGAGGGGTGATGTAGAAGAAGTCAGGGAGCATACAAGAGGGCCAGCACCCACCAGAAGGCAGAAGAGAGGCGGGGGAACAGATCCTTTCCCGGCACCTTCAGAGGCAGCCTGGCCCTGCCCACACCTGGCCTCAGACTTGCAGCCTCCAGAACTGCCAGGCAATAGTTTTTGTGTTGCTTAAGGCCCTCGGTGGATGGTATTTGGTTACAGCATTTCTACAAATTAACATAATTGCTATCACAATGGATTATGAAACACTGATTTTTTTCCTCCTGGAAATAAGGACAATGTTGATTTCGTCTTTTTATTGTGAGTTCCTTATACAATACTGAGTTTATATTGGGTGTTCAATTTCAATAATTCTGGGTTGAATGGCTAAATTAAAATGTGTATGTTGCCCAACCTGTGTTGATCAGCAGTTGAGAGTCCACCCAGGAACCAAGAGGTTACCAGTTCGATTCCCCATCAGGGCATATGTCCCAGTTGCAGGCTCAGTCACCAGCAGGGGGCATGCAGTAGGCAGCTGATCAATGATGTTCCTCTCTCACCATTGATGTTTCTATCTCTCTCCCCGTTCTCCCTTACTCTTTGAAATGAGTATGCCATGGAGAAATTTGGAAAGTTCAGGGGAGAGAGAGAAACTTAGTGAACTAAAGGTAGAAGGGCAATTATGGCAAACACCAGGGTGCAAGTGTAGGGATCTTAGAAGAACCTGTGGAATCTTGGAGTTCCATGCAGGCTTCTTGGGCTGGGAAGAGGGAGGACTAACGTACCTCTGCTGAGTGTTTGCTCTTGCCTAGTTTCTCCACACAAGGCAGGGTCTGTAAGACCTAATCCATAGACCACACAACGCTCACACGCACATTCAGGTCCAGCCCTGCCAGCAGGTAAAGGCAATCATATACCTTTGTCATTTCTTCCCCTCCCCTCTCCCCCCACTCCCGGTGGTTCATGCACTCAGAGTCACAGGGAGCTCCCTTCATGAAGCAGACGCATCTGCTTCATTAGTTGCCTGTTCTTTAGGGCTGTACAGTTCAGAGAAAGAAGGTGTGTTGTAGAGAGGGCAAGAATGAGGTGAGAAAGAGAAGAGAGAGGTGCGAAGAAAAACACACTCACATCTGCTAAGCTGAAATGCTGGTGTGTGTTGGGTTCTGTGCTGGGGACTTCAATTACATAGCCACCCAGGTGAGTATCGGAAACCCCACTCCACAAGGAGAGAAGGGGCTCCGAGAGGTACAGTCCCCTGCTCAGGGCCATGCGCGGAATAAGTAAGGTGGCCAACCTTTCACCCAGGTCTATTTGACTCCAAAGCTTGTGTTCCTTTTCTACTTCATCCAGTGACCTCTTTTTCTGGAAGACATAGAACACCTACATTCCCTCCTGTGTTCTTCTTTATTCTTATCTGCACCACACTGGCCCTTTAAGTGAGCTGGCCCACTCATCCTCTGCCTAGCAGCCTACACCGAAAAGCTGGCTTCAGACAACGGTAGTTTGCCAGGCAATGTCCCAGGTTATTTCTGCTCTTGTATATTATCTATTAATGCGATTATTGTTCCCTGGTCCCTCAGATTTCTGGCTCTGCACCCAGGCTCTGCCCAATTAGAACTGGCTGACTGTCCATTGGCTCCCACTCCACCCTTGTCTCCACTTGCTCCTCTGGAGCCTGTGTCCCCCGTCCCCCACCTCCCCCCACATCCCTACCTTTAGGGAAATGCCCCCTCTGTCCTCACCACCCAGTAAACATGCATTTTGGAGAAAGACACTAGCTTCCCATCATTATAAAGATAAGGGTGTGGCACAAAGGGCATACTAATCTATAATTCTCTTTTGAAACAAGCATAGGACCTTTATAACACCCTGACCATTTTGTTCATACTCGGCTATCATTAAAAAAAATGCATTGCTGACTTACAGAAGAAAAGCATCTCTTTCATGGACGTCTTTGGACTTTTCAAAAGCAACTTTGGGGCAATAAATTATACTGCGCAGGTGACTACAAGACTGTTCATACGGAAATGGAACCCAGGCCAGCCTGGAAGCGTGGAGGAAAGAACAGGTGAGGCAGGACCGAGACGTCTGCCAAAGGAGTGCTGTCCTGGGTGCCCCCAGTGTGTCATGTTTGGAATAGGCAGCATTTCCATGTCCTTTCGGTAAGTGCTTATCTTTAGTCACTACTGCTTCCTGCACACACTGACAATAAACTGGAGGTGAAGAAGAACTCAAGGACCATAAATCTAAAGATGACAAGGTTCCTTTTTGAAGACTTTATCATTGATTTGGAGGACCCTATACTTATTTGTATGCAAAGAATTCATTTCTGCCCAGCCAATGTGGTTCAGTGGTTGAGTATCAACCCATGAACCAGAGATCATGATTTGATTCCCAGTCAGGGCACATGCTCAGGTTGCAGGCTCAGTCTCCAGTGTGGGGCATGCAGGAGGCAGCCAATCAATGATTCTCTCTCATCATTGATGTTTTTATCTCTCTCTTCCTCCCCCTTCCTCTCTCTGAAATCAATTTTTTTAAAAAAAGAAAAAAACTCATATCTTAGAATAGCAGATAACTAATTAACTACAAGTATTTTGTCTTGGTGGTAGTAGGTATACAGCACTTTTGCAAAAATGTCTTATATTCTTTTAAAAACAGGACTGATCCAGGGAAAAGGCAAAGAAAGAGTAGATAAAAATATTTCACTTCTTCACCTTTAGTGAAACCAGTTCTCCAGCCACCCGGTTAGAAATCCCCCTGGGATATCTGAGAGCCCAGTATAACAGTTCAATCATTATCTGGGGAGAGCGCACAGAGCTACACTGGGCTACACCCTCACAGCCTCTCAGCAATAGACTTGAAGGGGTTACTGTTTCCGGGAATCTGGCTGGGAACTTGTATCATGTATTGTTTTCCTAGTTCAAATACAATTTTCATTCTTTTTCATCCTTTAAATAACCATTGAAATTCCACTTCTGCCAGCAGGCTTTTCCTGAATAACTGGGAGAAAAAAATAGGATTTCCCTTTTATGTGACAACATTTCATTTTGCCAGGACTGTCACAAATTTTAGCACTAACCGTCCATGTTCTGGGAAGCTCCTCCATCTCAGGGACTGTTTGTCACTGGTATGGACCTAACAGTGTCCCCTCAAAACTCTTATGTTGAAGCTCTAACTCCCAATAGATGGCATTTGGAGATGGGGCCTTTGAGAAGTAATAAGGTTTCGATGAGGACATGAGGGTAGGGTCCTCATGAAGAGCCTAGTGTCCTGTAAAAGGGACACCAGAGGGCTCACATGCTCTCTTTTGTCTGCCAAGTGAGGGCACAGCATAGCCACCCATAAGCCGAGAAGAGAGCTTCATGGGATCCGACCCTGCTGGCATGCTGAGCTCTTATCCAGCCTTCAGAACTGTGAGGAATATTGCCTGGTATTTGAGTCACCAGTCTGGGATATTTTCCTATGGCACCTGCACTGACAAATAATACAGTTCTTCTACTTCCATGTTCCTCCCTATGAACCCATAACTTCCCAACAATGCTCTTTTTATGTGAATCTTTATGACCTCCAATACACATGGCCTCACACATTTGGGAGCACAGTTGTCTGTATTCTTCTAAAGCTTCAGGTCCCAGGGCCATCGTTTTTAGTTACTTTGGTCAAACCACATGGGGCATGTGCTCTGTCCAATGTCCTAATTGCAGAGACAGGAACTTACATTGGGTGGGCCTGTCAAGGAGGCTTATTTCACAGCTAGTGATTAGAAAATGGGAAGTCAGTAACATTTACTAATTCTCAGACATTTAATTTATCTGGCATCAATCAATCAATCAATCAATCAATCAACAAACAAGTATTTACTGAGATCTCCTTTGGTTGATGTTTATACACAGGAGCTTAGGATGAATATTTAAGAAAAGAAATGTTTTTCACCCAGCTTTGGCACTTGCTAGTTGTCCGAGTTGAATATTTGCTTACTGCCGCTGAGTTTCAGTTTCTTTATCTTTAAAATAGAAATAATCTTATCTACATCATGGGAAAGATGTGAGAAGTAAACAAAGACTGCTGAATAGTGGGTAGTAACTTGTAAAAGTTAAGGGAAATTTGAAACAATGAATAAGCATTATAAAAATAGTCATAGACTAGGATAGTGTCTTGCGAATATTAATTAAACTTAATAAACTGAGGCTTGTGCTCAGTATAATGAAGGACACACACACACACGCACACACACAGACACACACACAAATAGCATAGAATTCTTCAATGGTTAGGTAGAGCTTTAAGCATTTCACCCTCTTTTTCCAGGTATAGTTCCCCACATCCAGAGCTTTCATGACCTTTGGCACATCTAAGCTCCCCACATTGGTAGCTCTAGTCCAGACCTATCCTCAAAACTAAAGGTCATATGTTGACCTTCACTGTGACTGAAAAATACTTTGAACTCACCAGCATTGATACGAAACCCGTGCTCTCCTCCTCTCCATGTAAAACATCACCTTCCAACGCTGCACATGCGGGACACCTGGGAGCAATCCTTGGCTTCTTGCTCTCCATCACACCATCCCCTGCCATCACAGAGTATTGTTCATCTGACTTCCTATGTCACTTCACCCTCTCCATCTCCACCACAACCGTCCTTTCCAAAGCTGCTGGCACTTCCTTTTCCGGGTTACAGCAGTAACTTACTAAATGATCTTCCAAAACTCTCGCTCTTATCTGATCTTCTCTCATAGCCCAGAGTGAAATTTGTGAAACAAAACTATTGCCATGGCCCTGCCCTGCTACCAAGCCCATAATGGTTTCCAATTGCTCCCCGATTAAAAAAAAAAAATTCTTTGCAGGATCTACAAAGCTACAAGCTTCTGAGCTCTGCAGTCTAGTCCCACAGCACACACGCCCCACCATTCAAATTGCATTGATCTTCTGATTTCTACCCGGGACTTCTTGCCTACCATGGCAAGAATATTCTACCTTTTCCCTACCTTTCCTAAATAATTTCTGATCATCCTTTCGATTTCAACTCAAAAATTACATTGTCCAGGGGAAGAATTCTAGCAGTTCTCAAACTACTCTATATTTATCCTGGGACAAGCATTTAAATAGTTTTTAATTTTATACTATGTGCAATTGCTTATGTTGGTGTCTTTCGCCAGACTATAAGTCCTGTGAGGGTAGATGCACATCTGTCTTGCTCACCATTGAGCCTTGGATCCTATTACAATTCTTGGCCTATAGTAAGTGGGCAATAATAACTTTGATGAAAGGGTGAATGAGGGAACAACAAATGTTACAGCCAGATCATCCCTGAGTGGTGAAGTGTCTGGCAAAGGAAAGAAAGAAGTAGCTGTGAGGGTAAGGGCGTTTCCTCTGATGAGGCAACAACCAGAATAGGGAGTGATGGAGAGGGTGGGACTGGGACTAGAATTTAGGTAGCAACAGAGGTGTGGGTGCAGAGGCTGCTTTCCAGTTATGAAAATGAACAGGTAAAAAGTCATGGATGCTGTGATACACATTCCATGCATGGGTAGCAGAGAAGATATTCATATTCTACCACTGGACAATGGATGTGTGTAGTTAGGGGACCGGAGATAAGACAGGGCGCCCATTTCAAAGTGCAGTGAGATGCACATCATTTGTCTTTATTTCCAGTTGTGATGGGTGTTTCAAACGGGTGGCTGAAATGAAAGCAAAAGCTGGAAGCTTCCTAGATGGACAGTGATGAGCAAAAGTTCCTTTGCAGGAGACTGCCATTTGTTTGTTTGGGTGGATAAGGGCTTTTGATTTGCTCTATGGAGACAAATGACTCCATGTCTCTACGCCACTTACATTATTAAGTGCACTGGCACTTTATTTCTAAGTTAAGGGATAATCTGAGGCCAAATGGAGAGGAAGCGCTGAGAAGAGGCCCCGCCACAGGCTGCTGACCACCTGACATTTCAGAATGAAGAATCATTGCCTCGGAAATATTCCAAGAACTACTTCTACACCCCAATAGGGAAACTGTTACAGTAAAACTCAGAAATAAGTTGGATCCATCTTCTATCTCACCATAGGTAGAAGAAACTCTATCTCCAGTATTTAAAATAATGAAAGCCCACTCCTCTCTTGGTCATTGACCAAGAAGCCTCGGTGCACCTATCAACATCAAAACAGTACCCCATGCTTCTTTCTGGATAAACTGCAGAGACACCATGTTATGATACAAAGGGCTGTATGAATTGGAGCGGAAGAAAAGCCATGGCGGAAATAGTCATAGCCAGAAATCATAAAGTTTCAAGGGCAGGATGCAGGTGTTTTAACATGATCCAAAACCCAAGTTGCCAAATCAATGGAAGATGAAAACAAAAGACAGAAGGTTCCAGTGAGAATGGTGGGAAGCACTTGATGTATCAAAAGAGCAAGGAGATTAGGGGACTGGGTGACACCAGTTCTAGTGACATTTGAAGTTCTCTGTGTCACTGAAATCCCCATGAACTTGATGCCTGAGTCTGAGAAGAAAGTATGAGTTTAATTGGCAAGATTGCTTAGATCACAAGTGTTATTGTAAACACCCCTGCCTTTGTCCCAGGGTATGACAGGACTCAATATCTTTATTGCTTATTCAATATCTGTATTGATGACTGAGATGAAGGAATCAACAACATGCTCATCAAATTCGCAGACTGTACTAAGTTAGGCAGATTTGCTAACCCCTTCACAAGACAGGAATAACATTTGAACTTTGGGACAAGAAAAGATAAACAAGGGCTCCAAGTTGCTCACAAGCTAAATACAAATATCCTACACAAGAGAGTCAAACCTCCCACACCCTTTCTCATTTCCAGACCTTCATGAAAGTTCTGGATAACATTTTAGACTCAAAATTTTAAAAGAATTGTGAGTAAACAAGAAAGGTTCAGAAAGGCACAAGGTACACATAATCAAAGGGACAATGACAAATTATAATCAAGTACACAGACAGTGCTTAATAATTGTATGCTCAATAGAGAAGGAAGGCAGAAGGGAGGAAGGGAGGGAGGGAGAGAGGGAGGACAGAAGGAAGAAAAAGAAATGGTAGCGTCAGAGAGAACAAATGAGACTGTTATGGGTAAAATCTCTATGACCTTTAAGGAAAGAATCATTACTCAGAGCTGGAAAGAGTAGATATTCATCAAATTAAAATAGTAACTGCACCCACTGGTTTTACTGTGCTTTGAAATTTTATGACACCTGACTTCATAGCTAATATTTCCTGCCGTCAGGAATAAACGAGAAACACACTCAGGATGTGAGTA
The DNA here is from genome assembly GCF_963259705.1 of Myotis daubentonii. Taxonomy (NCBI): domain Eukaryota; kingdom Metazoa; phylum Chordata; class Mammalia; order Chiroptera; family Vespertilionidae; genus Myotis; species Myotis daubentonii. Next base: position 71,272,794 of record NC_081851.1, on the reverse strand, counting down.
TGAGGTTGTAAAGAAGAATGCAGACTAGACTCATCTTCCTGTGCCTCCCCTTGTTTGCCTCTGGACTTCATTCTGTTCCTCAACATTTCTTCCCACAGTTCCACAAGCTGCCCATGTTCTCTGTAAATCCTGATGATGACTCCAGAGTTAAGAAAAACATAAAAAGCATTCAAACGGTTTGCCTCCAATCTGACTCAGAACTGGATCTACATGGAAGGAGGGCTCCCATTCATTCATTTATTTATTTATCCTCACCCAAGGATATTTTTTTCAATTGAGAAAAGTGGATTTTTAGAATCAGTGGAAGGGAGAGGGAGAGACAGAAAGAGAAACATTGATGTGAGAGAGAGAGACACATCAGTTGGTTGCCTCCCGCACGTGCCCTAACCAGGGCCAGGGATGGAGCCTGCAACCCTACGTATGTGCCCTTGACCAGAATCAAACCTGGGACCCTTTAGTCCCTAGGCTGATGTTCTATCCACTTAGCCAAATAAGCGAGGGCCCATGTTGCATTCATGGCAGTGGTTTCCAAGCTTGGCTACAGGTTATACTCAACTGAAAAGGTGGAAAACTTCCCCCAGACCAGGCCAGACCTAAAACCAGCAAAATCCAATTATCAGGGAGTGGGTCCCAGGTACTAGACTGCTTTTAAAGCTCTCCAAGTGATTCCAATGTGCAGCAAAGGTTGAGAATCACTGTTTAGAGAGCATTTGGTTATTTCCTTTTCACTGAGAGCACTTCCAGAAGAATCCATCTCAAAATAGCCAGGGGTAGGACCCTAATACATCTTCACTTAGCTAAGGAACAGGGGCAGGCACTTCTGGTTGGATGGGACAGTGGGAGTGCCTCTCACATTTTAATGTGCATACAAGTCACCTGAGGATCTTGTTAAAATGCAGGTTCTAATATAGTGGACTGAGGTGGCCTTGAGATTCTGTCTCTCTAGCCTCCACCCACGTGGTGCTACTGGTCTGTGGCCCACCAGAGAGCTAGAACTACAAATCCAAACTTATATTAATTAATCAACATAGCCTCCATAACTTAAGTCATAAGAGATTCAGGATCCAAGAATTTGTCAGAAGGGGCTCATGTAGAAGTCACTGTCCCCGGCTGCAGATAACATTAGCTGGCCCTGATGGCCATATTTCTCATGCATTGGAGAGGATAATACACTATTTGTGATGCCTTGGTTCAGAAGAGGATTATTAATCACACAGCTTAGGGAGTCTCTGCAACATGTAATGAGTTCAGTAACTGAGATTTGTGATGACGACCCTAAACTAAAGCAACAAATATCAAAGTTGAGTCAATAGTATAGATTTCTTCCCTTTTAACATCATCTTAATGATCACAAAGAAGGCTATTCTATGTTGATATATTTTTGTTACATTCCAGTTGGCATTTCACGTTGACCTCAAAACAATTTATTTAATAGGAGCATCCCTAGAAGTACTGCTAATAAATAGGAGAGATGATGCTCTCATGGGCTGTCTGTTTCTAAAGGAGATGCAGGGGCTGTGTAATGAAGGGATGGCCTCTCATCCGTCTCTGAAAAACAACCCATTGGTTTCATCGGATGTCACATCAACATCATTTTGTCTCCAAATGTTTTTGGGAATGCTTTGTAGCCACTCCAGGAAGAAAACAGATGCCCTTTGTCCTGTCTTGACATGCAGGCTGTCTTTGGCTCCATAACACACTCAGAGGCTTCAGTTGGGTTTTCCATTTAAATGGTTTGGCATAAACAGGTAGGGAAGGCCCCTGGGCAGAAGCTAGAGCAGTGTTTGAGGTCAAGTGTCATACAGAAAACACCTCGAAACCTTTTGGCTAATGCTACCCAGGAAGTTCAAAGGAATTCCCAGTCTAGCTCATCTTTTCCAAAGCTGCTACCCCACCCCTTATGGTAGAATACACACACACACACACACACACACACACACACACACACACACACACTTAACTGTCAGGGCCAGGGGATCCCAGGCAGAAGGTGGTAAAGCAATAGAACCACCAGGAAACCTCAAGCCATTTCTAGACCTAAGTGGTGTCTGTACACTGAAAGTCTGGTTGCAGGATGGACAGGGCTTCCCCTGCTCCCACCCCTGCACTTCAGTTCTCAGAGTTTGGAAAGCTCTCATTTCTGCTGGTTTCTTGCAAGATCAGGACCCACATAAACTATAACAAGGAGAAACTGCCTAATGGCATCCTCTCTCCTCTGTCCCTGGATTCCTGATACTTGCATTAAATACTAAAGCAGCCATTGCAGGCCACGCAGGAGGACTGCGCAATCCACTCTGTTATGCCCCTTCTGAATTGGAAATCCTTTAATGACTCCAAATGTCCAAGGAGGTTCTCAAGCTTGAGATGTCTAGCACACTTGAACACCAAATATCTGCAAAAGTAAAAAAGGCAACGAGCTAAACTTCAGGCCGCTGAAAGTCTACACTGAGATCCTATATTCAGGGGGCAGGGGGGTGGGGGAAGCTGGGTAGTGAGAGAAAGACTATTGCAATGCTTGATCCAAAATCTCACATTCTCAAATTTAACATGACAGCTTAGTAAATGAAATGATCTAGCCTGACAATATCCCCTTGCCCCTGTCTGCCCCTATCTCCCACAGATCCAGCATTCTCTCAAGCATTCAATACGTATGAAGTAATTAAATCTGAACAAAACGAAGATTCCTCCTCCACCAGTTAGGGTTTTTGATTGCAAACAACAGAAATGATGGTTTATTAGAGAAGAACTATATAGTTTGCAATCTTGACATGTAAGTGAAAAGCCTGCCCCAGAAAATGGGCAGGATCTAGAACCAGAGGCAAGTTCATGGTCTGGATGGAACAGTAGACCCAGGAGGCCACTGCTGAGCCAGAGCCATGGTCTCCACCAGACAATGGATCCTATCACCACCATGGATGGAATCAAATCTCAACAGCCCTAGTGATGGATATCAAGACTACAAATTAAGGTTCTAGGTCAGTGATGGCGAACTTTTTGAGCTTGGCATGTCAGCATTTCGAAAAACCCTAACTTAACTCTGGTGCCGTGTTACATATAGAAATTTTGTGATATTTGCAACCATAGTAAAACAAATACTTATATTTTTGACATTTATTTTATATATTTAAATGCCATTTAACAAAGAAAAATCAACCAAAAAAATGAGTTCACATGTCACCTCTGACATGCGTGTCATAGGTTCGCCATCACTGTTCTAGGTAGTACTATGCTACCTGCTATGCCCCAGTGTTGGGAGCAAGAAAGAACTATTTTTCAGATTTTTTGGCATCTGTAGTCAGAAGCAGGGACTCTCATCATAGCTTACACGATGATATATTCTAGCAGAGGAAGATGGTTAGGATTCACAACTGTCTAGAGAAAGAAGAAGATGAATGTCTACCAGAAGCTTCAATGTGGAGTAGGAGTTGGAAATGGAACCCTGATCATGTATAGATAGACATAACTATGAAACCAACTCAGTGGGACAGATGATATAGGTGAGGTGCTGGGGAAGATCATGGCACTGAAAGAAAATACTACATGGCTGAAGGCTAAGAAAAATCTCATATTTGAAATCAATCTTAGCTAAACCTTCAATGATAGATGGGATTTCAAAAGGTCTAAAAATATATTCCAAAGAAGAAATACCCTTTGTTATATTAGAAGACCTTCCCAAGTATAAAATGAAACTTATTTGGGTAGAGATTTATATAAGGGGATGGATGTTTTATATAGAGATTGAAAGCTTCTTCTGCCAAGTTAAGTTTTCAATAAATCAAGAGTTGTTTGGTTTTTTTTTGCAAAACAGAAACAAATTCACATGACATTCAGGGAAAGTAATATTTATCACCAGGACAAAAATGGAATGCCTTAACTTCACTCATATCACAAACTCGAGGGGATACCTAACTTCTTTTCTATTGCAACACACTGGGCACTTGCTTTGGCACCAGGAGTCATGCTAGTTGTAAACACAGGTAGAACCAAATATAAACTCACTTAAATAGCACTTTGAATTTAAATAGCAACTCATGGCTGAGTTTGGTTCCTAGCGTCTTGAACAGCTGTCAAAATACATGACATGACCCTCTATGCCAGGATCGAATTGATTTGCTTTCATCACATTTTGTCCATACCCACTGTCAGAGTTTAACTTATAAGAAGTAAAAATTCAAATTCAATACCACGAACTTCTCTCACATAGAAATGTAAGAATTACAATGTCCTTGTCTAAAGGAGGGTGAACAAAATGGCAAATAATCGGAAACACCAGGTACATGGAGAATGTGAGGAGCAACAGAAAGATCTAGAATACAAGGGTCTGAATGAGGTAGCTATAAATGAAAAGCCCTACAGCACTCTAATATTAAGAACTCAGGGATAGAAGAAGGAACCCAGGATGAGGGCTGAGAAGGAACAGCAGCCTGAGGGATTGGACAAAAACTGGGAATATGTGTTTTATCCAGAAGCCAAACTAAGGAATTGTGTCCAGTGGGAAAAGGTAAACAGTTGTATCAGATGTAACTGGTAAGTTTCATAGGGTGAGGGCTAGGAAGTGATCATTGGGTTTGTCACACTGGGGTTCATGTCACAAGCATTTTTATTAGAATGGTGTAGGAGAAGGTCTAATTTGGATGGACTCAAAGGAGAGCAGGAATGGAGCATTTGAGGATAGTATATATCATAGACAACTCTCTGGAGTAGATTAGCTTTTAAAAGAACAAAATGAGATGGCTATTAATGCGGAAAATGAGGGCAAAGATATATATCTGTCAGTTTTAAACACAGGGAAAATAATGGCATGTTTCTATACTGATAAAAAAATGCTCCATTCTCTAGAGTGAGGTATTTCTCAGGGTATCAAAATATCTGACAGCATTTTCTGAGGGGAAAAGTATGCATATCTCTTCATAAATTCCCAGAAGATTTTGAGAGCTGGTCTTTAAGGAGCTGGTTTTCATCTCTGGCATCTCCAAATTAAACAGCCTGAGAGTGGAGAGATCCCAATAACACCTCCGATGTCTTACAGCATCCATGGATGCTGGCCAGCATTGACAGCGCCTGTCAATGGGCATATATTGAAGAGCCTGTGATTGACTTGGTTCTGCCTCCTCCTCACTCTGTGTTTGAAGCGTGAGGGACTCCTAGAGCGAAGGAGCCTGTGCAGAGAAAGGTGGGCGTGGAAGCCAAACCTGACTTCCAGAAATGTCTACTTAACTGCCAAGTTGACTGCATTTTGATTTAATTACTTTTCTGATACCCAGTTTACCTCTCTAGCTTCTTCATTGTGCACTGAGATAAAAAGAAAATAAAGCAAGTCATGCACAAAGTTGATTTTTTTTCTTTATTTTTCTGAGTGTTGTTTTTTTTTTATCACTGTCTTAGGAATGAGGAGGGAAAAAGTCTCCTAGGCCTCTCTCTCTTCTAGACCAGACTTTCTCTTCCTGACTTTCCTCTCTCTAAATATATATTCTTTCCATTTCTGCACAGCTACATTTCCTGGCCAAACACAAACTGAATCAGGGGTGAAATTGCAAGGAAGACATGGAGCTCAGTTTGGACAATGATTAAACTCAGATGTAATAACCAAGGAACCATGTAAGCCACGGGCAGGGAAACGAGGAGTTGATTAGTATGGTCCCAGGGTTAACAACTGGGGAAAATGAGAAAAATGATTAACAACAAGAAAGCATTGAGCAGTGCCATTCCCCGCTGGGTCCTGGCGGCCAAGTAGCCCAGCAGTCCTCCCAGATTCCACTTTTCTCTGCTCCCTGTGTTCATTCTGCCTCCAACTGCTGCTGCCGACAACCTCTGACTTTTCTCGAAACATTTCCTTTTGTATGACTGCCATCTTGGGCAAGCACAGGGCCTCCAAGCCTTATAGCTCACTGCCCATCTTTGACTCTCTCTCTAGACGGCTCCTACCAAAGACGTTTCTGCACCACAGCATAAGTGAGCATTTACAGCTCATTCTGCTTCCAAGTGCTTTCCAAGCCAAACTCAGAGTCCTGGTCTTAAGCTCTTGGGTTTTCTATCATTCCTGTCCCTTAGAACCTTAGGCAGCTCATGCCTTCTCTCTTAACACATCCATTGACCCCAATACTCACATCTCTCTGAGCCCCAGAACTCCAAACTGACTGGCTTTACCTGCACTATATATATTTTTGGGGATCAAGTGCTTTCTCAACCCCAGTTTATATGATTTTGTGACAACTTTTTAATAACTATATAAATGCTGTACACACTGAGGCAATAGCAAGTGCATCAGAAAACAAAATCCATATGATCTACCATTACAAAAAATTAATGGGTGGGACACATTCAACCCGACTTCCCCAGGCAGGAGTGTGTCATCATAAGCCTTAGTTCATCAGCACACTGGCCTAGGAGTGTGATCTTTAGCATAATAACCAAATAGCTCTTGCCTCCTGAGCTCAGTGAGAGCAAATGTCCAGAGGAGAAGGAGTTGCCGTGCTCTGTAGGGCTATTTATTAAGCTCTCACTCCGTTGTCTGCATTTGCAGCAAGATTACAACCTGGCAGAGGAGGTCCTCCCCAGCCTGTCTCCTGACTATCTCTGCAGACTCTTCCATCAGAGTTGCCCCACTGCTCCTCTGCTCAAACCAACTCCCCATGGTCCATCATCCCGCTTTTAAATTGGTCACACAGTCCTCTGTACCCTGTTTTTCCTTAGACTCATTTTTCACATGATCAACCCCTATGCAATTTTCGAGATTCAACACAAAAGTCACTTATTCTTCTTGAAGCCTTCCTTATTGCACATCCCCTAGCAGAGGACCAAGTGCCCAGAATGGGCACCTAGAGTAGACATATGAATTGAATAATTATACTTTAGAATCTGTTCAACTTATTTTCCTTCTAGACCTTCTAGCTATAAGGATTTCTTTCGAATTCATTCAAATTGAACCACCAAACCAAAGTTCTACACTAAACATATAGCAACAAACTCAGTGTTTTGTGTGGTATAGGGACAGCTTAGTCCCACGCCTGTGTACATTGAGCTGGGTATTAAAACAAATACTAATCTGTGCTCTGCTATTGCTACACAGGTATATTTCAATTTGTGCAATAGTTGTATCTCTAAAACATTAGATATGCTTAAAATGCACTGTTGTTGGCCAGCATTAGATAAGAAAGTCAAAGAAAAGTATTTTTGTAAAACAATACTTTCTAATATGAAACATTTATTCTCAAATATATCTAGTTTGTAAATTAAAATTTTGGCAAACCTACATTCTTTCAAGTTGGATCCAACATCATCATTGCTTGGCATATCATTCATTGGATTTAATCTCTAAAAAATCACTACAAAGCAGTAAAATTACTATTATAACTATTTTATAGATGGAGAAAGTAGAGTCCATAGATAGGCAAAGCAAGTAATTTCAGATTATATTATGTCAAATCTAAATCAGGCCTGGGGACTTACAATCATGTGCTCTTTAGAGATCTTCTGTAGAGAAGAAAGCCAAGTTCAATGTTATAGCTCTAACATTTAGAACTTGAGGTTATTCCAGAATTCTCCATTTCAATGAGCTTGAGCGAGTAGAAGTTTAGACTACCAGTGTGATGGAAATGTTTACTTGGGGAAAATGTTGATAGAAATGGCATTATTGTAAGTCATCTTAGATAGGTAGGTTTCACTTTTTTACAAAGTCTGTAATATGTGAAATGGAATATTATTGACATAATTATAATCCTCAATAAAAAAAATTGATATATACCGAACTTTCCTATCTTTCTTCAACCTTCATGACAACCTGCATGGCAATATTCATATTTTATAGATGAGAAATTGAGGCTGAGAGAAGTTACTAAATTATCCCAGTTGACACAGAAAATTCACTAGTGTCATCTCCCTCATTCTTGGAATTATGCCTGGGGCAGTGAATGCTCTTGATACATTATTTTAAATGAATGAATGGCTGAACAAATGAATGAATGAAGTGATAAAGCCATGGTTTGCTTCAGGTGTGCCTGCTCTAAATGTCATACTGCTATGCTGCTATAAAAAAGAAGGAATTCTTACCATTTGCAACAGCATGGATGGAACTGGAGAGCTTTATGCTAAGTGAAATAAGCCAGTCAATGAAAGAAAAATACCACATGATCTCACTCATTTATGGATAATAAATACCATTATAAACTGATGAACAAAAATAGATACAGAGGCAGAGCAGCATTGAACAGACTGTCAAACTACAGCAGGAAGGCCGGGGAGGGTTGGGGGGTTGGCGGGGGGTAAGAGATCAACCGGAGGACTTGTATGCATGCATATAAGCATAACAAATGGACACAAGACACTGGGGGGTAGGGGAGGCCAGGGGAATGTCAAGGGGGCGGGGGGAAGGAGACATATGTAATACTCTTTGTAATACTTTAAGCAATAAAACAAAATTTAAAAAAATAAAGGTCATACTTTTTCTGCAATGTACTCTTCACTTCATTAAATAAATGTATTGCTGGCTTCTTTAAAAGAGAGATTGTTGCATATAAATTTTCAAGAACACAACCTGCTATGGAGATAAAGGAAGCCTGGATGGTAGAATGCAGTCCTTATTGATGGCATTAAGCTCCCAGGTCTGAGTTCATTTGCACCTTTCATCACTCAGTTGCCTTGTCTGGATATAGATGAATATTTAAACTGGTAGTTAGTGAGTCACTCCAGCCCTTTCCTCTCCTTCAGTTCCCCTGACTCCACCACCACTCTCCCTGGAGTCTTTTCCTAACTCTCCAGGGCTGTGTTAAACATTCCAATGAATGCACATGAGTACGTCCTGTCCATGGGAGTCTGGGTAGGGACTGTGGGAAACTTCATCAAGACTGCTGTTTCTAATGAGAGATGGCCAGTGACAGCAACTAATGCAATCACATGAAGGACTAACAGTGCTTACTTGCCATCAATGGAATAAAAATAGAAATGTAAAGCTTTTGTCAAATCGTAAGTTCCCAAAGGGAAATCAGGAGGTAAGGAAAACGAGCATCTTTTGTAACAGCAGGGAATTGTCTTCCATATCCCTTGATCCCTTGCTACAATCAAATTCTCAGTAAGCAATCAAATACAAGTTCACAAACCGAGAGAAAATGGAGAGAAAAAAGGCAGGCCACTACAACACGTCACCATTGACCCTTATCTGGACAGTTCATCACCTACAAACCTGTGCAGCAGGCAACCCTGCTTCCTCCCCCATTTTCACCATGGTTCTTCAAAGCTATTATTATACATCACAATGATCCCATCAACACTTTGACTCCATCTACTAACCTCCCCCATGTTGTCAGGAGATAACCCAACACGTTGGGAAGGTTCACATGAGGGTGCACAATTACAAAAGACCAAGGGAGGCCCATGGGAACACAGCACTAGGCTAAGGAAGTAGAGAAACGAAATGTTCTTGTAGAACACCATTCAATGGGAAAAAAAATGCTAGAGACAGCAGGTCATGAGTAGATAAAGTCACAGCATGAAATTGCATTTCCTAAGCCTTTCTTTTTTAATCTGGCACTAAGCTCTGCAGTGCCTTTGCACCACAGACCATCTCTAAGAGGCTGAAAGCACAACTTACTCCATCATGAATTGGGTTTTCTCCGGGAAGAAGGAAACAGCAGTGCAATCTGGTGTTTGCATAGAAAACACAACAGTGGAGAATGGGGGAAGTACACAACAGAACATCTGCTCAGAGACACCAAATGAGAAACCGCCAAGCACTCATAAGATGAGAATGTCTGCGCACATCTCCGCATCCCAGGAGCCTTGAATTGCAGGAGAGGAGGAACCTACAAAGTCGAACAGGGAGAGGAGGGACTAACACTAAAAGGACATCAGGAATTTAATGATTCAGGTAATGTAAAAGGTGGTGTGGAGAGTAAAGATGCAGAGGTCAGGGAAGAGAAGTGTCTCTGAACACAGTTCGGTAGTCTTTCAGCACAAGTGATGACTATGGCACTTCTGAAGGAAGAATCAGCTCCCTGTGCTTTAAGAAAGAACTAGAAAAAGCACACAAAAAAACAGTTTAGTGCTAAATGGTTAGATAACTTGCCAAAGTCAACAGGTTGTAAGCAGAAGCTAGGGGAAATCCAGGTCTCTGACTGGGCTGGCTCCTCTATACATTTGAACTTTTTGCATCAGCATTTCTAGTAATAATTATTCTCTCCTCCCTGGAAAGTTCTCTGTTGGCCTCTGGGATCTGTCTCTCTCTGGGTCCTCCTCCTACTCCTCTGCCCAGTTCTCCCCAGCAGGCTTCCCCAGCTTTTCTTCATCTGTTACATGTTCCCTAAGCCTCTATTTTGTCTCTTATGAATATTCAGCAAAGTTAACATTCTCCCTAGATCATATTCCTCATCCACTTCTGCTTATACCTCTCTGCTGATAACTCCTAAATGTCTATATTAAATAAACCTTTTTCCATAGCCCTAGATCTATATAGCCAACACCATTTTCACATCTTCACTGGCAGCACAATCAATGTTTCCCAGACTAAGACTGGCTAGCCTACATTTCCAGAGGGTACCCCTCCCCAGTTGACTCCAAGCTGCATAGATGCATCCTTGTGCTCCCATAATTTCCAAGGCATCATGTTGCTATTGTGCTCCTCACAGGCTATTTTAGTTGTGTGTTTACTACTCTTCCCAATAGACTGGGAGCTGTTCAAGGACTGGAAATGTCCTCTTCATATGGACCTAAATATAAGGTAGGCAGTTAATGTTTCTTGAATCAATAAACGTAGAGACTAATCCAGTTAGAGGCACCACCATAGTACATGATGGGAACCGGAAGTCATTCTAAATATTTCCTTTTCTCTCACTCTCCAGTCCAAGCTCTATACCTCCTTACCTCCTACATAACCTTTGACCCTTTTTTTATATTTCTATTTTTGACCAGTCTTACCCCCACCCCTATCCACTCTTCCTACTTCCAACCCCCACACCTACATCAACCCTAGAAGATTCAAAGGCAGTTCATGAGTGAAAAAGGAGGATTACAAACCCTAATAATTGAACACAGAAGAAACCAACCATACTCTTTCTGTAGCCTAGCCCAGGGGTCGGCAAAATGCAGCCCCTTGAGTGTGGCTCTTCCACAAAATACCACGTGTGGGTGCGCACGTACAGTGCGATTGAAACTTCGTGGCCACACTCAAGGGGCCAAAGAGCTGCATGTGGTTCACGAGCCGCAGTTTGCTGACCACTGGCTTAGCCCATACATACAGCCTAGCAGGGAGCCTGGCATAGACTAACTGTTATTTGGAATTCATAACTTTGCTTAGATTATCCTCTAGATCCATTTAGATCATCCTAGATTTTATAATGTTTGGGTAACCATATCCTGTAATTTACTAAGAATTTAACAGACAGGCTGAGACTTAATTAAACTTCCTTTTATACTTAACGCCACCGCTGACATTGATGGTTACCAGAGCTGTTTTTTGAGAACAAGCACAGATGATTTGCAGGACCAGGGGTCTGATCTGGCTGAGACCACCTGAGGCCCTCTAGTGGCCTCCTCCTAAACTTACCCCTTTATAATGCTAAAATCTCCTCCCAGGGTGGAGAATTTCCACCATTTTTGACCATTTCATGTACCCAGGCCCCTGTTTTCTACCAGCACTTGCTCAGGAATGTCCCCACCTATTCCTGCAATGATGAAGTTCGCCTTGATGTTTATGCATGCTTGTCCTGGGTAGAGGACAGTCTGATCCGTGGTTTGGGGATACGCCCCTTTGGGAGTGATCCCTTGGTGTGTTCTTGCTTGCCAGTTCACAATAAAGTTTCTTTTCATCAAATCACCTTGGGGTTGTCCTTAGCTGGCAACTGCTGAGTAACTGGACCTGGTTTTAGTCCAGTAACATTTCCACACAGGCCAATGGCCCAGAAAAGTTTTAAGCAAGGGAGAAAGAACCATTAAATTTAAGTATGCAGTTTTGATTATTGAGGGGATGGAGCATTCTAGCTATTGAAGTAAGACTATTTGGGGAACTAGATTGACCATAAGAATTTTAGTTACCAAAGTGTGACTAGAGAAGCCATAGAACTTTCTACAAGAAGGGAAAGAACCAGCCCTACAGAATGGCTCTGAAGGGACAGGAGAAACTAAAGGAAAATTGTTATATTATTGTGCGCTACAAGTTCTGCTCATTCAGCACAGTTCCCTCATTTGTATGAACCTTACAGTATTTTAGAGTTTAGTTGAACTGTAGTTAAGTAGTGAACATAGTTATAGGCATTTAATTAAAATAATTTTTATTTTGACTTGGCAGCTCTCCAACCATGAAGCTAACCTTTCTCCTCCTCCATGCCTCAGACAATGGGAGGGCCTTTGTAAGGCCCATGGGCCCTCTGTGCTGTGCCTGTAGAGCCTAAGCAATAGACTGCATAGACTCATTACACTCACACAGCCAAAGTGCACTTTTAAAAATGTAAATCTGATCATGTGACTCCTCTATTATAAAGCTTAAAGCATTCCATCAGTCCTGGTCACCTTCAGGATAAAGTCCAAATTCCTAAATGAGCAAGCATGACCTTTACAGCCTGACCCCAGTTCCCTCTCCAGCCTCATCTCTTGCCTCTATCTGCCCCCATGTTCCACCATTCCTGGAATTTATGCAGGCAGGCAGGTACTTTAAAACTGTGGGGCTCTGAACATGGTTTTACATTATCTACAATATTCTTTCCTGTTTCATGTATCAAGTGCAATTCTTTATCCTTTTAAAGACTTTTAAAGAATATCACCAACTGCCCTAGCTGGTTTGGCTCGGTGGATTGAGTGTCAGCCTGTGGACCCAAAGATCCCAGGTTCGATTCCGGTCAAGGGCACATGCCTGGGTTGTGGGCTCGGTCCAGCGTGCAGGAGGCAGCCAATTAATGATTCCCTCTGATTATTGATGTTTCTATCTCTCTCTTCCTCTCCCTTCCTCTCTGAAATAAAAATATATTAAAAAAAGAATATCACCAACTCTCTGAAACCTTCTCAAATCTCCTTCCCAATCCCTATTTAGAGTTTATCAACCATTCCCCTTATTGCTTTTATCATGTTCTGGTGCCTAAATATTTGTTACACGTCTATCTAGATTGAGAACTTCTTAAAGGCAGGGGCTAAATTTTATTCAAACTTGTTTCTCAAGCTTTAATAGTAAACCTAAAACTTGACAGATAGGCACTAAATTAACTCTTGTTGAATGAATAAATTTTAAACTGTAGTTGTCTATGGTAACAATATAAGTTACTATGATTTGGGGGTTGTAAAGAATATACATATTAAAAGAAGAAGCTTTAGGCCAAATTTGGTGAAGAGAGTTGAAGCGAAAAGTAAATTGAAGTAGTGATTACATTAATCACTTTGCACTCTAGACGATGTGAGAGAGACACAGAGCTAATAGGTTGTCTTGACATTAACCCATGGCAGGGTCCATAAAATATTATTGGATCAATTATATGATATTCAACAGAATTTGTGGAAGAAATAACAATTATCAGAGTCAGCATTTCTCCTCCAAAAAATCAAGTCTAAAATCACACTTATTTTTTGCTTTTTAAAAAGTTACTGGCCTGATAACTAAGGATGATGAGGTAGCTATAAATGAAAATATGTCAAAACACTTATTTGGATCATTATAATATCATTTTTTAAAAAATAAATAAAGCCCTAGCTGGTTTGCTAAGTGGATAGAGCATCGGCCTGCGGACTGAAGAGTCCCAGGTCAGGGCACATGCCTGTGTTGCAGGCTCGATCCCCAGTAGGTGACATGCAGGAGGCAGCCAATCAATGATTGTCTCTCATCTTTGATGTTTATATCTCTCTCCCTTTCTCTTCCTCTCTGAAATCAATAAAAATATATTAAAAAATTAAAAAATACTCAAATAAGAGTTAATTGCAGTAATATTATCTGAGAATACAACACTACACCTTTCATCCATACCACAAGCTTACCCTGAATAATAGTCTACCATCTGGGTCAAAGGAGATGAGAGACACCCTCTGTGATATGTACTGAAAGCTAAGGGTAGAATAGGAACCCAGAGAAAAAGCCTTCAGCAATATTCCCTACCCAAAACTCGAGTAAAAGCAACTTACCACTAAAGGACTGTAAAGACTTTTACACCAGAGGTAATCATAGTAAGAACAACTACTCCAAATATGCATACAGTTGAAATATTTACCTTTGTATTAATGGTCTAACAAAAGGAGGTGCACAAATCCTTTTGTAAATAATATTTACTTCAGTCTCATCTGATCTTCAACATACCATCTCTGACATTTAATCAAAAATTATGAGACAAAAAAATCAAGGAAAACAACCATTGTCAATAGATAAAGTAGTCAATATAACCACACTTAGAGATAATGGAACTCCCATTAAAATAACTACAATTAATATTTTAAAGGAGCTAGATCAGGAGTCAACAAACTATGACCTTCCAGATAAATCCAGCTTGCTGCTTGCTTTGTAAATAAATTTTTATTGAACACAGCCATACTCAGTCATTTACAATTATCTATGGCTACCTTTGTACTACAGTGGCAGAATTGAGCCTAAAATATTTACTATCTGGCCTTTCACAAAAAGAAATTTTGCTGACCTCTCATTTAATAAAAAGGTTGGCCATGAGCATTAGCAAATACAGAATTTTAGCAGAGAGATGGAAAATATAAGAGTCAAAAGGAAATGCTACAAATAAAAATTACATGAGATAAAGAATTCCTTCAGTGGGCTCATCAGTAGAGTGAAAGCAGATAAGAACACATTAGTGAACTTGAAAATATGTCCATGCCAATAGAAATTATACAAATTGAAATATGGAAAAATAAAATGGGGGGTGGGGGCTGAAAATCCAAGAGCAGTGGATGGTACCAAATGATCAATGGAAATCTCATTAGATTCCCAGAAGATGATGATAGAGCAGGACCCAGGAAATATTGGAAAAACTAAATTTACCAGACACTGTCACATAGACCTGTAGTTAGTGCAATGACCATGCCCTATAATCTGGGATGACATAATTTAAAAAGAAGACTTTTATATTATAAAGAGTTCTGGCTTTCATCCTGTCCATTATACATTTTTGCTAATTACTTGGATGAAAATACAGGTTTACTAATATCAATTTTTGGATGACATTAATCTAAGGCAAAAATAATTATAGTGAGTGAAAGAATCAGAGTCAATAGTGTCTAAATAGGCTTGCTAGTGAAATGAGCTAAACTGTAAGTATAACCACAAACTTTAAATATATTATACAAACCTATAAAAATAAAGAATAGAAAAATAGGCTTGGCTGATTACATCATACATCCAAGATATGTTAAATTTACATGAATCTAAAACAAACCGATATCTTTGTTTAATGTAATGCCCAATAAATGGATATATTTTCAAGTGGTACTAGCAGAGGTACTGAATTTAAGGCAATCAGAGTAAGAGTCCCTTTCTAGTCTTTGGTTAACCTATTAAAATTGGTGGATGATTTGACAACTGCATTCTTAATGGGCAGACAAACTACATTATGTTCACATATAAAAGGCAAAAATGACTTGTTATCACATTAAAAGAACAAGAAATGTTTAACTTGAGAAAAGACAGGGCAACCAAGATATTAAACAATTCTCACAAGCAGAAGGGAAATTAAACTTGTTTGTATGGCTTCAGGACACAGAATTAAAACATGAATAGAAATTTCAAGATGTCAAATTTTAGTTCCGTATGTTGAGAAGCTTTCTGACAGAGCTGTCCATAGTGGAATAGCTGCCTTGTACGGACAAGAACTTCTCATCTGCACAGATGCCCACACAACAACTTCATAGTGCAGAGAAGGTCAGGCATAGGTTTAGTGATTGTATGCATAGCCTTCCCATATGCCTAGTCTACATTTCTATAATTCTGGAAAGAGGAATCCATATGGGGAAGAGAAGAGGGAAATACATTTATGGTGGGACCAGTCAGTAAAGTAGGATTGTATCAAGGGGAAAACATCTCACATTTCATCTTAGATATGCTGATTTTGAAGGGCCCCTCAGATAACCTAACAGAAATGTTAAGGTTAAGTTGGCAATTAATTATATTGTCTGGAGTTTTAAAGAGAGGTCTGACCTAGAGATAAGTTTAAGTGTATTTTTTGCGTAGCTAGATATAGCCCAATAGAAATATAATGTAAAATTGGTTTTGATGATATAATTTAACCCAAGATATTCAAAATACTTACCATTTCGACAAGTAATCAATATAAACATTACTAACAAAGTAACTACATTCTTTTTGTTGTCATTTGTAGTAAGTCTCAGAAATCTGTTGTGTATTAGCACATCTTAATTCAGATACCTACATTCCAAATGCTCAATAGCTACATTTGCCTAGTGGCTGCCATACTGAACAATGCAGGCATAGATGTTCATTGAATTCCTCACAATAGATATAGAAAAGAAAAAAAAAAGTTTTAGAATTAAGCATTAAGAAAACCCAAGAAAAGAAAGCCAACAGAGAGAAGAGATCTAGGAAAGTCTATTGTTATGAGAGCCAAGAGAAGAGAGTGGAGATGTGCATGGCCAGTTATGTTAAATTCTGATGCAAGTTCAGGTCTGCAAAGGCACCTGTTAGGTACAGGGATGGAGAAGAACTGGCTGGGTTCCATTAGGAGGGCAGCAGCCATATGACAGTGGATTGGAAAATGACAGTCTGAACTCCACTCTTCTCAGAATGAGTAGTAGTGTGCTCAGACATCCTGGCTCTCTGCTCAGTTTGCCAAGGGGTTTGGATCTCAGTTGGATAATCCATTAAAGGAAAAGCACAATTGGCAGGCTTCAGGGTGTCATCTCAGGAGACTCCTGTGCAAGGCACAGAAATGAAATAGCTGCCATGCCTCCCTTTTATGCACGTGATAGTCTTTCGTAGTGGATTCTTTCAGAAGATGTAAGCTTTCTTCTTGTTCTTCAGTCATACATGGGATAAAAATGGTTCAAAGCATAAAATAGGGCATTTCATTCTTTTAAAGGATTCCCTGGACCTATTTGGGCAAGGATGGGACAGGGGAGCTCTTCATGCACAGAACTGTGATTTTGATGGTGACTTCAGAACTCACAGGTAAGCAACAGGTGAATGGATGCCCTGTGGTGACCACAAGGGAAGAAAGCCATATGGGTCTGTGATTCGGTCTTAGCTCCATTCATGATAATTTCTCTCAGCTAAAAGTAGTGCTAAGCCCTACCTAATTATAAGACACTGTTTTAAAAGTCACATCTGCACGTTCTGCCATCCACAGCAAGGACATGGCTAGTTCCCCAATGCTCTCTCTTAGGGGCTCATCTCCAAGATACTCTCTCATTGCTATCTGCAGAGCTGCCTCCATCAGCTGGAGACCCCAACACTACCACCACTGCAACTGAACACATCCCCTGGAAAAGAAATGGTAGAGAAGAGAATGAGATTTTCACATGGCTTAGACCCAGATGTTGCCTTGGTCCTGAAGCATTGGAGCCTCTGAATAAAATTTCATATTCAGGTCAGTGAGTTCAAATGAAGAACACATAATAATTCTATTCTATGGCCCCATTTACCTTCAGTTGACACCTGGATCTGCTGTGCTCATTCATTTACTTGCACAGCATGGTGTAAGAAAAAAAAGAGAGACCTGCATTCCATCTCAGTGGGATATTGAGCAAAACCAGTTTCTTTTCTGGAACTCAGTCATCTCATCCTTTCTGTCTCTGACCTGATCTGATCATACCTTCAGTGGTTCAATGCTCTCAGGTTCCTCTACTACCCAGGCCCCCCTAGGATCTCTGCGCTCTTGAACGCTGTTTTCTCCTGCCAGTTCACTCAGAGGATTCATGATGGCTGTGGTTGCCATAGGAATGATTCATCTATCATAAAGGTAGCTGCATGCGATCACACATACTCCAAGGAGAGCTAAAGAGGGGGATGTGATATTCAGAACCTAGAGATGGATCTGCATGGAAAGTGGATGACAGCTTAATGAGAGGGGGAGATAGAGCGCACGAGTTTTCTATAGCTCTCATGTGCATGCGCACTTCTCAGGAAGCGTGAGGGCTCATCCACTGTCAAATATGCTGCCCCTGGTCCCTTCCATGCCCACTCGAGATGCTTCCTCCACAAAAATAGAATGTAATGGGTAAGCTGTAAGGAGGCACCCCCCTCCTTGCCAGCCAGTTGTTGAAGTAGCCCGGGGTGATCCCAGACACCATGCCCCAAGCATCCACTGCAGGCTGCTTGTTTATGATAATTCACTTTTCATTTACAAGAAAGGACTGGGGATGATTTTGAAAAGATTTTTTTTTTCTATATGGACTGTTTTCTACTTGAACTTGCCAGTTTTATTCTTGAGGTGGACAGTTTTTATTATTTTTACTACACTATAATTTAACGACCAATACTTCAACAGTCAGGTTCTTCTTTTCTCTCCCTAATAGGACTTCACACCAGCCTGAACCCTAAATCCAACCCCAGACTTTGAAACTCAGTTATGAACTGAACATCCTACCAATCCTAGTCATAAACAGACACAGATGACCGCTCTCTCAACTCAGCCGCGAACAAAACCCAAATCCAGGCCACAGACAACCCTAGATGAGGCCAGAGAGTGGCCACCGCTAACCAGAGCCAGTGACTTCACCATGACCCCGGAAGGGAGCGAAGGAGGGGAGAGGTGGGCAGTCAGTGCACGCAAGTTCCACACGAGGACACGGCTCAACGTGCATGCCTTCCTTTCTAAGGATGTTGGATCAGAAGCATTTTTATTATGAAATAGGATACATTCAGTTGACTGTTTCCTAGCAACAGGATGCCAGTAATCTGGCTATAATTCAGGGATTCATCTTCTCTGTGATGGAGAAGCTGGGAGCAGCAGCAGGGAGGAGAAGGGGGCAAGGCAAGGCTTCCTGGCATGAGACAGAACTTACAGTGTGGTTTGAGGATGAGGAAACCAAGCCTGCAGACTCTTTGAAGCAGGGATTCATCCTACTGCTGCTGCTGCTGGCTTCTTGCTTCTGAATTAATTACTCGTGTTGAAGGCTCCAATTTGAAATCATATGGTATACTCTTGAATCACACACAGAGCTCGCTCCGCGCACAAAACATTGGCAGTAGAAAGCAAATAAGGACAGGAACAATAAACTTTGCCTGGCGTGTTGGCCGGGCTATGGAAATGCTGTAATCACTAAGTCTGGTGGTTAGATCCCAGAGACATTATCCAGTGACTCGCTCCCACTCGTTTTTAGCACCTGCAAATTTATTACATAAGATATTATTTTGTACTCAATTTAATTAGTTAGAACTATTTGTAGTCATTTGAAATACACTCCACGTTGATTAAAATAATTAATGTAGGGCTACTAAATATTTACCTAAGATATTAATCCAGGGGGGAATTTGATAAATTTAATTAGCAAGCACTAATTATTGTTATGATAGGAGTTAGGGTTTAATAAATATAATTACAGAGAACAAATGACGGCTTCTTAATTAATAGATACTAGTTGCAAACACAAGAGCCATTATCATATTTTCAAGCAGGACATGCTATTCAGCACACCTTCCAGATGTCAACTGTAACAGCAATGGTGACTTACAAGGAGAGGAGTGAACACTTATATAGTGTTTTGCCATTGGGCATAGTTTTAAGTGTTGCTAACATATGAATCATTTAATCCCTATAACAACCCTGCCATCCTCCACATTTTACACATGTAGACGCTGAGGCACAGAAAGGCGAAGTACCTTGCCTAAAATTACCCAACTGGAAAGTGGCAGAGCTGGCATCTCATCCCCTGTAGTTTAGTTCAAGAGTCTATGCTCTTAACTACTATGTGCAGTTCCCAAATCACAAGAGAAAACAACAACAAAAACAAAAATAAAAAGTGTGAATATTCAAAAAAGTACAGCAACCCAAATCCCCAAGCCTACATTGCTATTCAAGCAGAATAGCCTTCTGATCTTGGTAGATGCCATTTACAAGATTAGAAAGAGTACAAAGAGGTGCAAAAGGCACACGGCCTTTAGTCAATGACTATTTTGCTGAGGCTTGGATGTGGAAAGGCTCAATGCTATGGACTGCGCTCCAAAGGTACTCAGCGGTGCTTCCTGGTCTGGGCCATTCTGCACATGCATTCTACTGGGGAATCATGCATTCTGCTGGAGAATCTTCCAACATCATGGTGTTTACAAGGTTGGGGTATCATAAGTCTATAACGTAATAACCTTTAGACAAAATATAATTTGTACTCCAAAAAATCATGGGCACGCTCCTCATTCAGTTTAGGATATTTAAGGCCAAACGTCCCTTCACCATAACCAAAATGGTCCTGAGTCACTGCCTACCTGAACAAAGACACAGCAGGTGCCACATAAACAGATCCTGACCTCTCACATTTCCTGTTAGGAAATGCCCCTCCTTAAGAGGGTCTAGCTTATTGCTAGGATGATACCATTATAGGGATTTGATAATGTCCCTGAGCTCTGGTAATGAATTCACATTCCCCTTTGTTCAGGGGATATATCTGGAAGGGGGATGGCTCTTACCTGGGGACAATTACATGGCTAACGCATGCCAACGAGCCTTCTATAGCACCGGAGAAATAGTCAGCATTGGTTTCATAATAAAGGAAAAAGTCAAGAAGATTTATAATAAAGGAAAAAGGAAAGAAGACTTTTGGAGTCAGTGTTCAGAATCCCCTTTTGGAGTCTGTGTTTCAGGGTGTCTAGTGGAACAAGCCTAACCCATGCACTTGAAAAGAATGTATATTCTGCTGCTCATGTATATTATGCACTAAAAGATCAATTAAGTCCATTTGGTCTAATGTGTCATTTAAGGCCAATGTCTCCTTGTTGATTTTCTCTCCAGATGAATCCGTTGATGTCAAGGGGGTATTAAGTCCCCTACTATTACTGTCTCACTGTCGATTTCTCCCTTTCTGTCCGTCAATATTTGTTTTATATATACAGTGCTCCCACACTGGATACATACATGTCCACAAGAGTTACATTATCTTGCTGGATTGATCCCTTTATCATTATAAAAAAAGGCCCTTTTTGTCGCTTGTTACAGCTTTTGTTTTAAAGTCGATTTAGTCTGATATAAGGGTTGCTACCAGCTTCCCCCACTCCCCCCCGTTTCAGTCTGTGTATTTTAATCTGAAGTGAGTCTTTATGGGTCTTGTTTTGTTTCATCCATTCAGCCCTCTGTCTTCTGATTGGAGCATTTAGTCCATTTCCATTTAAAATAATTATTGATAGGTCTGCAAGTTATTGTCATTTTAATAATATTTTTCTGATTGTTTTTATAGTTCTTATCTCTTCCTTTCTTCTTCTCTTGCCCTCTTTCCTTGCATGCTGATGACTTTCTGGAGGGTTATGCTGGGAGTCCCCACCCCCCCCCCTTTTTTTCCTTCTTGCATATCTCTTACAGAATTTCGGTTTGTGGTTACCATGTGCTTCATATACAGCAAGCCATGTTTCCAGCAGCCTTTTTAAAGTTGATGATGCTACATTCAAACACATTCTAAAATCACTGCAATTGTTACTCTCCATTTACGTCTTTTGTCATTATTTTTGTGTGCTTGTACATATTTCTTAATTTATTGTTGTAATTATACATTATCTTTCTACTTTTATCTTTTGACCTTTTCTTCTTAAAGAAGTCCTTTTAACATTTCTTGTAATACTGTTTTAGTGGTGATGAACTACTTTAGGTGTGTGTGTGTGTGTGTGTGTGTGTGTGTGTGTGTGTGTGTGTGTGTGTGTTTTGTCGGAGAAACTCTTTAGCTCTTCTTCTATTTTAAATGATAGCCTTGCCGGGAAGAGTAACTTACGTGTCCATTGATAGATGAATGAATAAAGACGCTTGGGTATATGTGTACAGTGGAATATTCTCAGCCATAGAAAAGAATTAAATCTTAACCATTTGTGGCAACATGAATGGACCTAGAAGATATTATGCTAAGTGACATAAGCCATAGAGAGAAAGACAAATATCACTTATATGTGGAATTTAAACAATAAAATAAATGAATAAGCAGAACAGAAACAAAGTCATATGTACAAATCGATGGTCACCAGATGGCAAGGGGTCAGGGGAATGGGTGAAAAAGGTAAAATGAATTAAGAAAAACAAATTGCCAGTTATAAAAATTGTCACAGGTATGTAAAGTATAGCGTAGGGAACATAGTCAATAATATTCTAATAACTATGTCATATCAGTACTAGACTTATCCAAATGAGCATTTAGTAAGGTATATAAATGTCTGATCACTATGTTGTATATGTGAAACTAATATAATATATATGTTGACTGTAATTGGAAAATAAATTAAATAAAAGGAATTCTGTCTTTCAATTGTGTCTTTGGAACATTTTGGAGTGTCAGGGCTTCATTCATGAGGCAAACGTAATTGTTATCAAGAATGGGGAGCAGTGGCATTAAAGGGTTGCTGCCAAAATCCAGACTGTCTGAGGCCCAGGTCTTCCTATTCGAAGAAGTGTCGGGGCTGGTGCCAGAGAGCAGAGCAAGGCTGAAGATCCTCTCTCGGGCTCAGCTTGGTTGAGAAGAAATGGCATTTCTCCCTACAGCAAATCCAGAAAAACAGTTTAATCTGTTAGGGAAGCAACATGGTGGGGGGGGGGGGTGGGGGGGAAGATGAGAAAAAACATAAATAGTAAAAACAATAAACAGGAAGCTGGAGAAGACAGGCCTGGATGTGCAATCCGTTTTGTGCCTGTTAAATGAACCCTGGTGGGGATGAGGAGAGAGAATTATCCTATTTATATACTGAAAGAAATTTTAAATATGCATAGGCAGGGAGAGAGGCTCCACAGAGGCTGAAATGCAAAACGCATGTGGTCTGTGCACTTGCCCTTCCATCATCTCCCAGTGCCATTAGCAAGTACCTTGCACCAATTTCTGCAAAGCGTCTTCTAAAACTCAGAGCCACCGTTGTACTTACTCAGCATTTCTGTCTTTAAAAAGCAATTCTATTTTTATAAAGAAATGGTTTTTCCCTTGCAAAATCCCTCATAAATGTATCCGCGTGGAAACATAGCTCACAGGTCAATACTGATGCATGCACACATAGACACATACACATGTGCATGTGCACACACACATATACCCTCCACCCCTACCTGGCCGCTACAACACTCTCCTGGCTGCTAGGCACTGACCTGGCTGCTAGGCACTGACCTGGCTGCTAGGCACTGACCTGGCTGCTAGGCACTGGCCTGGCTGCTTGGCACTGGGTCAGTAAGCAGTGTAGTTTCATCACATGCACAAGGGAAGAAAACGGCATGCTCCTGTGCAGGGAGACATGGGAGCATAGATTACCTGCCATGGGAAACCTGTCATCATTCAGTTGATCATCGTCACTATGGGAACATGTAAGAGACAGAACACTGACCAAATTTCCTTATGAATATACTTCATCCACACTTAGAAAATAATTCTTTGTCCCACACAAATGTCTACTTCCTTACGCATCTCCCCACTCACCAGCCCCACCAAGCACACACCATCTCCTCTGAAATAGCAGGGGTGCTGTATTCAGTGGCTTCACTGAGTACAAACCAATAATCCAGCAGCGGCTGCTGGCTCCCCAGCCACGGACCAACATTGCAAACTCCAAAGCCAGGTCCTGAAGAGAGGAATTGCTACAGGAACACAAGCCCTCACTTTTTCCACTACCACCAACCTCTCCCCTTTTCTCTGTATCTCCTGGGGACACACAAAGTCTCTTAAGGAGGTCTGTTGCTTGGTAAGAATTGGTCATTGACATGAGTACTATTTTGGGAAAGTCCCCATTCTCTGGATATTTATAGGAGAGACTATGTTAAATATTATGGAACATTTGCTAATGGAAATTCAAGACTTTTTGATTTCTGCAAGCTTCCATTTGAGAATTAAAATATAGAGACGAAATGGAAAAAGAGGAGGGACCAATTATAACAACACATACAATACCCCAAAGTTAGCACAGTGTCTGTTGTGTGTCAATTCTTTAAGTAGGGGATCTCAGACAATCTAGCTAACTAGCTTGGCCATTGACCCAAGACCCAGGAGGAAGCCCTTTGACAAATCCCTGACCTGTTTGCAGGCCCAAATGCATTCTCTGTGGGGTTGGCCTGGCTAACACCTCTCCCCCCTTTAAGGTTAGCACCACTTCCTCTAGAAATCTGTCTCAGATGCTTCCCTTCTGATGTCAATCAATGGAAGTTTGGAAGGAGAGGAACAGGAGGGCAGGAAAGATGCCTGGTTCTGAACTGACATGTGGGGTTGGTGGTTTCCATGGAGAATCCAGGTGATAGTAAGTGGTGACCAGTCAGCCCTCTGGCCTGAATATCAAGGCAGAAGACTGGGCTCAGAAGCCACTAGGAAGCTCCCAGCATGTGAACCGTCCTGAAGGCATTGGCGTGGAGGGTTCCGCAGGGACCGTGCAAGGCTTACTGCACCCCTGGGCTGCCACGGGGCAGAGGGCAGGGGAAGTCCGAATTCTATGTGAAGAGTGCTCTGTCCTGCCAGACTCATGATACTGGGACAGTATGAATCATCGACACTGTAATTGTGTTAATGTAACATTTCTCCCTGAGAATCCAGGGAAGTGCTTACACCCACATTAAGCTTTCAAGCAATCAAAGACCAGAAAAAAAAGACAGCCTGAATGAAAATGGCATTAGTGTGTGAAAAACACTTTTAACAAACCACCGAGGAGACATTTCACCAGGTTGTCTACAATTCACAACTCCAGCCTGAACAAGGGCTTGCGAAGGCCTAATAGAGGTATCCTCCTCCCTGAGGAATTAGCACTGAATAGTCCACTGCCTTCATCTGTCTGTGGCATCTATCCTAGAAACAACTCTCCCCTTGACTGCCATGAAGTAACTGCATTTCCTTAGTGTTGATTTGCAGGTGAGAAGCTGAGGGGCCTAGAACCCAGGTCTCCATCTAGACCCAATGATCACCAACCACCAATGGACCAGAGGGTGGTCTGAATGAAAGCTACAGCTGCCATCTCTGTGGGTGCCCTAGGGCCCACCTCTTCCATCTTCCTTGAAGCCTCCCTCACAGTGATTCAGGTGGGGATCATGACGCCAAGAGATCACTTCTCCAGTGGTAGCAAACTAAGAGTTTAGTAAAAAAATAAAACCATGGCCAACTAGCTTGAAGGAGGTCCTATAAGTCTTAAGTCCCCTCTCCCCAGTTTCCATTTACAAGGACATTTGTAGAGTCTTGCAGGTATTGGCTTCTCTGTCCTTTTCTGATGGGGCTATCACAACCTGCTCTAATGATTTACATGCCTGTCTGAGACTTTCCATGTGGCTCACCTTCCACAATGCAAGTTTAAAATGACCTCTCTGTGGCTGACAGTGCCAGTGAACTACCACCACCCAGATGCAAATGCCCAAAAGGTTAAGGAACCCTCCTAGACAGTTCCTCAGGCCTCACTTATAGGTGCCAATATGTCCCTGAGGATACCACCCTTGACACATCACCTATAACTAACCCTACCCCAGTTCAGAGCCCATATTTTTCTATCAGAATATGAAATGTTGTTAAATGTTGCCCCGCTGGAGTGGCTCAGTGGTTGAGCATCGACCTATGAACCAGGAAGTACAGGTTTGATTCCTGCTCAGGGCACATGCCCAAGTTGTGGGCTTGATCCCCAGTAGGGGGCATGCAGCGGGCAGTGGATCAATGACTCTCTCTCATCATTGATGTTTCTATCTCTCTCTCCCTCTCCCTTTCTCACTGAAATCAATTAAAAAAAATAGTATGATGTGCCTTTGCCTTTAGTCAACTCCCCCTCCAATGTTTCTCACAGACAGAGAGCTGATCATTCTATAATGCATATCTGACATCGCCATTCTTCTGTTAAAAACCTTCTAGCCCCATCATTGGCTTCCTATGCCTATAGGATCAAATCCAAGCTCCTGATAATGGCTTACAAAAGCCCTCATGATCTGGTCACTCCCTCTCTTGCAAGATATAACCCCTGTGCAAGACAAAAGGTACTAGGCAATCCAGAAGAGGATGTAATTCATGCTATAGCAATAGGGGAAATGTTCAAGGATGAGAAAGATATCATAGGAAAGGAAGGAGTCCTGCGTTAAACAAGGGGAGTCATGGGCAAGTTTTATGGAATTCATGAGGAAGAACGGAGATGGGTCTATCTAGGAATATGCAAGATCACAGTGGTTTGGGGGATTTGCTTTTCTTGAAAGACAGAAGGGTGGGGAGACTTCCTAACAATCACTATTTCTAGAAGCACAGTGCTCAGGTAAAGTCGTGTTGTCATTCCCACCTCAACCACTCTCCACTCACCTGAGCTCATTTTCACACCTCTGTGAGAGAGCTCAGTTTGCTGTCTATGGATGGGAAAACCTTCTCTGTCTTCTATGCCTAACCCACCTTTCCAGTCTCAGTTCCAGGTTCAGTCACCTTCCCTATAAAACCTTAATCAAGACCCGCTTTGTCCAGTTGTAAGAATTAAATAGGGCGATTCAAGTGAAGTCCTTTGCATGGAGCACTGGTGTATAGTCAAGAAATACAGCCTTATGACACCTTTCCGGGCTGGACCCTGCAGGTAAAGTGAGGCACCTGGCTTCACCTCTGAGGCCCCAGGACTCAGTCGCATGCTGCCACTGCAGCTCCTCCTTATTCTGTGTATTAATCCTGTTAATGAACGTTTACTAATCCCCATTGGGGAAGCAACAGCAAGCAAGACAGTCCCAGGTGCCGGGGTCCAACCCCAGCAGGATCAGGGGTCCTCAAAAGTGTGGACGGAGTCGGCGAAGAAGGAATGACACAGAGACAGTGTTCAGTTGATCAGCAGCCTAGCCAGAATCTCCAGCCAGGATCTCCAGCCAAGTTCTGGTCTGGATCTCCAGAGAGGTTCTGCTTAGGATCTCCAGCCAGGTTTTGTGTCCATGTTCTCTTGCTAGGTTCTCCAGCCATGTTCAGTCACCAGGTTCTAGTCAGGTTCTCTTGCCAATTTCTGTAGTCAGGTTCAGTCCAGGATCTTTTGCCATGTTCTCTCGCTAGGTTCTGTCTCTAGGTTCTGAGGCCAGTTTCTGTCCAAGATCTTTTGCCATGTTCTCTCCAGCGAAGTTCTTCTGTCTCTAGAGAACGTTCTGTGTAGGTTCTGTGCCTAGGTTCTGAGTGTAGGTTCTGTGTTCTGAGTTCTGTCTCTTTCTGTCTTGTTACATCTGTATTTATACCAGTTGATTCAATCCTATCAATCTCTATTACAAAGGTTAGGGCGTTTCTTATCTCCATTCCAGGGAGTAAAGATTATGTAGCTTAAGCATGATTGTTCATAGTTAAAGTGATTAATTACCCGCCTGGCACTTAGTTGAGGGGTTTTATTCCCTCCCTAACTTCAGGGGAAAATCCCTACCTGGGGATTCAACCTTTCTCGGAGAGGTGACCTTGGTTAAAACACATAGTGCCAAGAAGGTGAGCAAACATATTAAGAACCGTATGCCATATATGCCAGGTCCCTTGAAACAGCAAGGATGGACCGGCTCCCGGCACCCAGGGCCAGCCACTTGGAGATCACAGCCCATGGGGTCCGTGTGATAAATAAACAGCTGTAGAGTAGGAGGTGCGAGCACTAAAAGACGAGGTATGAGAGCTCCTGGGGCATAAAAGGAAACATGTGACCCAGACCTGGGCTGAGGCAGGCAGGTTTCTGGGAGGAAGTGCTGGCTTAGTAAAGCTGAGGGGAGGGGGGCTGCTCAAAACATACTTTGTGAAGGATCCATAACTTGGAAGGGGTCAGGAGAGAGAGGAAGGAGTCAGGAAAATGCCTCATGTAGGGCAGGAACAACTTGTCTTACCTTTCTTTGCATTCCGAGTCTCTGCACACATACACACGAAGCTCACACTCACACCCAGGCACACACAGGCACTACCTCAGGGCTTATCTTTGTTCTGCCCATAAGTGTCAAGGTGTGAAGAATGAACCTTTTATCCTACATTTCAGAGGTATTGTCTGTGTCTGGATTTTTTTGTTTGGGTGCTGATAGGAATCCAAGTCATTAACCCCGCTAAGGACCTCTTTATTTATTTATTTTTTCCTGAAAAGGTAAGTGGGACTAGGATGTACTCAGAGGAAGAGCTGAGGGAAAAGAATAAAGGGGTCACATGATAAGCATTCAACACAATTTCCTTCGCTGGCTTCCGAGCCAAACCTTCCAGGCGGCCAGTGTAATGAAATTATGCGCTGTGTGTGTAGTCACCCTCTATGCTGTCAGGGAGAAACCATTGTTTTAAGACAGTGGTTCTCAACCTTCCTAATGCCACGACCCTTTAATACAGTTCTTCATGTTGTGGTGACCCCCAACCATAAAATTATTTTCGTTGCTACTTCATAACGTAATTTTGCTACTGTTATGAATCATAAATGTAAATATCTATATGCAGGATGTATTTAGGCAACCCCTGTGAAAGGGTCATTCGACCCCCAAAGGGGTCGTGACCCACAGGTTGAAAACCACTGTTTTAAGAGCTTGTTCCAGGCACTAGGCATGGGGACAGACTCCTGGGTCTTGGGAGCGATGGGGTGGGGACCATTGCCAAAGAAGGGCGAGGGGTGCTCAGCAAAGACCCAAAAAGCCTGTCAGGGAGAACTGAACTCATTAGCATCAGCTTCTGCTGACTGCTCATCCACCTTCTACAGGAAGGGACTGCTAACATGCTGCAGATGGCCCACTCACCCAGCTCACTCGGCTGGGCTGTGGCTGATAGGGGGCAGTTACCCTCACACGGCACACCCCCTGCCAGCTGAGAGCTCTCCAGGCGCTCTGCTCTGCAAGGCGCCTCCCATCAGCCTCTGCGGACACACCAGGGACACTGGTCCCCAGCCCAGACACTCCACTCATTGTAACGGTCAGGTCAGCCCTTTGCTCTGTCACCGCTGCAGAAGGCGGCCCTGCTCAAGGATGTTAAGGGTCTAGCAGGGAGTTGAGAAAAGAATAGAGTGTAACAACCAAGAAGGGCCCTTGGGAGACAAGAGCAGCTTTATCTTTTTCAAGGTCCAATGACACTATGAAAGCATGAGGCTCCTTGGGAAAAAATTACCATCAATTTGAAGATCGTTACAACAGAGCATGGAATCAAGCCTGGGACCCTTCCGACTGGGGCTGTTGGACCGTACCAGCTGCACACCCCAAAGTCAGCCCTGCTTAGAGGGCATAATCCCAAATTCATATCTTATGATGGAGAAGACTGAAGCCAGAATGTTCAGTCCTGAGTATTTTCACGCTCCAGGAGCCTCCGCACTGGGGTTCCTTAGCCACAACCTGACCATTTACCAGGTGTGTGACCTGGACAAGTTAGTTAACCTCTTCCTCCTTCAATTTCTCATCTGTAAAATGAAGATAATAATAACAGTACAGCCCAGGCTGGGTAGCTCAGTTGTGTCAAGCATCATTCTGATACACCAAGGCTGCAGGTTTCATCCTAGGTCAGGGCACATACAAGATTCAACCAATGAATATATAAATAAGTGGAATAATGAATCAATATCAATGCTTCTCCCTCCCCCCTCAAATCAATAATGAAAAAAAAAATAGTACAGACCTCAAAGATTGGTTGTTAGAATTAAAGAAGGTAACGAGGTACAGAATTTAGAAGAGTGACATAGAGTAAGTAGCTCTAAATAAAATATCATAATTTAAAATATCAGTAATAGCAGCCATAATGGCTGTGGTATTTCAATACATACCTCCACTTGTCTCCTTTGGTGACCTTTGCTTTTCTGCATGGGGACCCCAGAACACCTCCGAGAGCCCACCCTTCGCCAGCACTGACTGAGCTCCCTGGGCGTGGTCAGAGGTGGAAGGATTAGGGCTGGAAAGATGCATGAGGCCCAGAGAAAGGCTAGACTCTGAAAAAGCTGACTTCGGCATCCCTGCCCCTGGTGCCCTGTACCATTCCCTCCTGTCAAAGATTGGGCTTAACAAAAGCAAACCCTGCCTTTTGCAACAACGTAAGGAAGACCGGGCTGAGCTGTGTGAAGGCAGAGCTTCTCCACCTGCCTCAGCTGCTGTAGGATCTCCTGGAGTGCTTGCCAACAACTCAGATGTCCAGACTCCAACCCAGAACCAGTAAATCAGAAGATCCTAGGGTGGGACCCAGAACTCCATCTTAATAAGCATCCCTGGCAGTGCTTATTTCACACCACAGTGTGTGAACCGCTGCTCAGGGTTGCCTTGAGGGGGCGTCCCTACGTCTCCCATTGGGATGTGTAGCTCTGTGATCATCTTGCTGGGACAGGACACCCAGCGGGGGGCCATTACAGCATGTTGGTTGGTTGTCAGACGGTTCGCTGCACACGTCTCACATCTAACGCACATGAAGGCCGACTGAGGTGCCAGCTGGTCAGACCAGTCCTTCTGTGCTGGGTCCAGGAGGACCCCAGTGGGGGTCCCAAGAGGTGCCCAGAGACGTGGAGCACATGTGCAGTGTCTTACTCTCCTGTAGTCTCCAGCTCGAAGAAATCTCTTCAAATTCTGGCATTTCCTTGGCCTTCACGCCTTACCACTAAAGCTTCTGGGCTCTATCAAGGGGCCTTTTGCAGCCCGCTTTAAACAAACTTCAAGTGGGTGAAGCTGGACCAAAGGTACAAACTTCCAATGATAAGAGGGATAAATCCTGGGGATGTAATGAACGGTGTGGTAACTATAATTAGCAATACTCTCTGTATATTTCAAAGTTGCTAAGTGAGTAGATCTTAACAATTCTCATCACAAGAGAAAAAAAAATGCATAACTATGTGAGGTGATGGATGTTACCTAGACTACTCGTGGTGATCATTTTACAATATACACATATATCAAATCATTATGCTTTGTATCTTAAATTCATACAATGCTATATGCCAATTACATCTCAATGAAACTGGGAAAAATGTGTCTTCTTATGACACACGGGATCAAAAATTGCTTTAATGTGGTAGTTTGCTCTGCAAGGGGCAGGCATTACGCACTAGTCACGGTGGCCTGCAGGGCCTTCCTGTCCATCACTCAGGGAAATGGAGAGCAAACCATTTGAATCCGGATTCTGGTCATCTTGGTGTCTGGGGATTGCTTTATCATCCTGCATTACGTCCTTCTCTCCCCAGCACCCTTACTTTTTCTTTATGTATTTATTTATTTATATGTTTTATTGACTTCAGAGAGAGGAAGGGAGACAGGGACAGAGATAGAAATATCAATGATGAGAGAAAATCATTGATCAGCCACCTCCTGCACGCACCCTACTTGGGATCGAGTCTACAACCCAGGCATGTGCCCTGACTGGGAATTAAACTGTGACCTCCTGGTTCATGGATTGATGCTCAACCACTGAGCCACACCAACTGGGCATGATATACCCCCTTTCAAAGCACTTAGCTTAGATTTTACTTATATCACTTTTTAGCAAATTGTCAGAAATTAAACCTGACTTGTTCATTGTTTTTGTCTGGAGTTTCTAAGGACCCTACTTTAGCCCATGGACACTGTATTTGTAAGGGAGGCACAAGGAAGCCTGGGGATGTCCCAGTATGCACTGCAGGAATGGGAGTAGGGATGGGAGGAAGTGAGGCTTGTGCACCAGGGGGACCCTCATGGGGCTCCAGATGCATAGGTGGTTGCTTCAGGACACCCATGAGAGTTGATGTCAACTAAGCAAGCTTCCCCAAGAGTGGATCCAAGCCTGTTCCCACTGCCAGCTCCCATCCACCTCCCCCCCCCCCGCCCCCCGCCAGTCCCCTGTATGATCCAGAGCTTTTCCTAGAAGCGTAGGCACTGCATCTATCAGCACCAAACCTGCCCCGTGGACTGTGGAGGTGGCCAATGCGCACAGAATGAGAGAAGAAAAATCACAGGCCCGCCTCCCCCAAAGCTTGATTTTTCATTATTTCGATTCATAGTGCTTCTCGCCAGGTTTTGTTTGTTTCGGTTTTTATCCTTAGTATGTCTTGCTCATATTACCACTAGCATGTAAGTTTTATGAAGGAAGGACTGGGATTTATTTGCTCACATTTGAACACCATGAAACCTATAGGTGCTTATGGTGTGGTTATGAAATGAAAGGATGAAGAAATGAACTCACGAAATGTAACCAATCTTGATGGTTAGGTGATGGCAGGTGCTACCTAGTTGATACAGAAGAGTTAACAATGACCTGAGGCATAAGAAAATGTGTTGAAATTATTGTCTTTAAAATGTCAAAATGTATATGAACCGTTACTTTAATTGTTTGTTCTAATAAAGAAACAGGCAACAGTATAAAATGTAAACATAACAAGGAAAAGCACATGATGGGCCAGTGGCAATGCTCAGAAGAAGGCGATGCCAGGCCCAGGGAAGCGGGAGGTTCTCAGAGGAAGGTGAGCTCCTAGGTCAACAACCAAGAGGACATCCTCTCTCCTGAGAAGACTCCCTGGCCTCTGGGGCTGGGCTGAGCAGGCACACAGCACTGAAGATGATGCTCATCATGGCACGTGCCACAAGATGTTTTAATACCTGTGTTCTTGCCCTTGAGGCCCTGAAAGACCACAATTTATCCATTTCTGAATCCCTGGACTCCAGCACAAAGTAGGTTCTCATTACAAGTTGGCTGAACAAAAGTCTGAACAAATTAATCAGCAGGCCTTTCCAGGTGGGAGGAGTGGCGTGAGCAAAGGCTCATGGGAAGAGGTGTATGCTTCCTTGCTGCTATAAACATGACCTCTGGACAATTCAAGGTCATAGTGACAGATGCACCTTGAGTTTGTCGTCCTAGTAAAAAGCAGCATTAAGAAACCATGACCCCCCCCAGCCTGAAGGTGTCTTTGCTGTTGCATCTAGGCCAGTGATGGCGAACCTATGACACGCGTGTCAGAGGTGACACGCGAACTCATTTTTTTGGTTGATTTTTCTTTGTTAAATGGCATTTAAATATATAAAATAAATATCAAAAATATAAGTCTTTGTTTTACTATGGTTGCAAATATCAAAAAATGTCTATATGTGACATGGCACCAGAGTTAAGTTAGGGTTTTTCAAAATGCTGACACGCTGAGCTCAAAAGATTCACCATCACTGATCTAGGGCATAAAGCCTTAAAGGCATTGCTATTTCCTCAATAATCTTGTGAAAAATGGGTCCCCGTTTCTTCATCTCTCTTCCTGGGGCTTTCCCTACAGGTGAAGAAACAAAAGGGTTCTAGCTACCGCGAGGGAAAGCTGGATTCTGCTTCAGATAATGAGATTCTGGGGTGCAGAATACACCCTGGGCACGTAAGATGTACTAGGAAAAGGTTGGGTCACGGATGGGTGGTCATGGCCCCGGCCTTCCTCCCACTCTCTCTTCCTCAAAGGATTTTCAGAAGAAACAAACTCTTGTGCTTTCTAACCAGAACCTAAACCAGAGGCATCTGCTTTTATCTTTCTGAGCTGAAAGGCTTTTTAAGCTCCCTACTGTTTGTTTTGGTTTATTACTGAAAGGCTAAACCATAAAAAAAAAATCATTGTTGTGGGTATTTTCCAGTTGAGATGAAATATTTAACAAGGGCGAGGTGGGGAGGAGGACGTTTCATGAAAATACCATTTTTTAAAGGTCAGAAAATGCAAAAGCCCATTACTTTAATATTGTTTATTCTCACGAGAGGCAAAGTGTTCAGAGCCCTCACCCCTCCCCACGCTCAGCTTCTGTGCACAAAAGCACATGTGTCAGGTCCACCCCCCCAGAAGCACAACTGTGATCCACCCAGCCCAGAAAATGAGGGGCAGTCTCCTGGACAGCAGGAAAGTCCTACAC
Organism: Myotis daubentonii; assembly: GCF_963259705.1. Lineage (NCBI taxonomy): Eukaryota > Metazoa > Chordata > Mammalia > Chiroptera > Vespertilionidae > Myotis > Myotis daubentonii. Next base: position 71,238,994 of record NC_081851.1, on the reverse strand, counting down.
AACCTGCTCACCCTGCAGTGTATCCTCTCTGCCCATGGGCTCTCCCAGCTCCTCCCTCTCTGTACCAGCCAGGCAAAAAGATATGTCCTTACACAGATGGTCAGGGTTAGCTCTCTGTGTCAGAGAGTCATGCCAGTCTCCGTGACATGCCAAATCCCACCCACCCTTTCCAGGCTTGGTACAATCCCCCTCCTCCAAGGAGGCTCCCTAGTCATCCAGCCAGAGCTCTCATAGGGACACATGGCCACGCTGGGCATCTGTTCGGGGCTCAGCCCCCCTTTCAGGCTGTGAGTGTCTCAAGAGCAGGGGCCCCGGCAGTCTGTATAACTTTGTGTCTCCACACAGCCATCATTCTGTATTTTTTGAATCACTGAATTCATGGAGAAATGAGCGAGGCCTCTCCTCTCTGCAGCATTTGTGCCACTATTGGTATGAAAATTAAATCCATAGAACATGCCAAAGCACTCTGCATAATGGATGCATCTTCTGATTGGATTATAATTAAAATACGATTTCTTTGTGTGCAATAACATAGTTACTTCGATTGGCAGAAGGGAGATGGCAGATGTAATGGATAATTGATGAACAGTTTGCATGTTGCCATAATCTATATCCTATTTGGTTTCCTGTTTCAAAGGAGAGCTTAGAGGAGCATCCCAAGAACCTGCTGTTAAATTATCATCCCCAGTTGCAGGTGGATGATACAGTGTGAGGAATTGAAAAATGGAACGAGATGACAGAAGAGGGGGGCACGGAGCGGGACCATGTGGGGGCAGGGAGAATGAGACTGCTCCTCAGACACCACAGAAAGGTCTGAGGATGAGTCCTGAGCAGCCAGAGAAGTCGTGGGGGGGGGGGGGGAGGGCTCTGCACACATTCCCAGGCCAGAGCTGTCCAGTACAGTGGCCCCAGCCACATACGGCTCTTTGCACTCACAATCAAACCTACATTGAATTTTTAAGATTTGGTATGCAAAAAAGAAGGCAGTTTGTCTTACCTATGATTTTTATAGCGATTGTATGTCGAAGGGATAACACTATATATATTGGGTGGAAGAAAATATATTGTTAATGTTAACTTCAACTGCTTCTTTTTAAAAAAGAATTATAGATTTCTTTTAAATCCTCACTCAAGGATATGTTTTTATTGATTTTGAGAGAGAGAGGAAGGGAGGGAGGGAAAGAAGGAGGGAGGGAGGGAGGGAGGAAGGGAGAGAGAGAGAGAGAGAGAGAGAGAGAAAGAGAGAGAGAGAGAGAAGCATCAATTGATTGATTGATTGCCTCCAGTCTACACCCAACCAGGGGTCAAACCCACACCATTTGATGTTTGGACAGATGCTCCAACCAACTGAGCCACCCAGCTAGGGCTCAACTCCTTCTTTTTTAATGTGGAAACTAAAAAATTTAAAATTACAAATGGGGTTAGCACTTGTGGTTTGCATTATATTTCCACTGGACAGCACTATTCTAGACTAAGTTTTCTAGAGTAGGCTATCAGCCTTCTCACCCCAAGAAGGAAAATAAGCATCATTCATACTCAAAAAAGAAAAGAAAAAAGAAAAGGAAAGGAAAGGAAAGAAAGAAAAGAAAAGAAAAGAAAAGAAAAGAAAAGAAAAGAAAAGAAAAGAAAAGAAAAGAAAAGAAAAAAGCAGATGCCAGAGGCAGCCCGCATCATGGTGGCAGGAGCGTCATTTTCTGGCCAGATGTCCACACTCATTTTCCCAGAGCCCCGAGGCCTGGAGCTGCCATCTGAGTTTAAAGGGTCATAAATAAACTGTGGTGGGGAGCACAGCCTCGGGATCACTGACCATCCTAAGCCCCAAGCAGGAAAAGTGCCAAGAAGAATTTGTCATATTGAGATGTGGAAACAAAATAGAATTTCTGTTATGATTTAACTTGTATTTTTCTATCATCACAGGGCTAGTCCCTACGAGTGGTTTATGTAACCTGGTGTCTCTAAATGGGCTGGCGAGTATGGCTTCACTGACTCTTTATCACCTTTGGGTACATTAGCTGTTAATGACAAAGCCTCATTTCTTACCCCGTGCCTCCCTCCCCAAAAGTGAAGTGTAGGATTCATATATAACCAAAGGAGTATATGAAATAACAAAAATAAAACTTTGACCATTACTTTTCATCTTCAGCCTGATTAAATTGAGATAACCTGTCCTGGGCCACGTGTATTCCTAGGAATGTGAGGGGTGGGGTGGGGGAGGATAGTTTGCATTGAGTACACCTAGTATCAACAGAAATCTATTTGCTGCAATTGACTTAGCCCATAGCTTAAGTCATGCCTACCCCAAATCTTAGGTGGTGTATTAGTTATCTATTGCTATGTAACAAATTATCGCAGAATTTAGCAATTTGAAACAACACACATTTACTGTCTTATGGTGTCGATTGGTCAGGAATCCAGAGCTGGTTTAGCCAGATCTTCTATTTAAAGTCTCTTACAGGGTTGTAATCAAGGTCAGCCAACCCTGTAGTCATCTGAAGGCTCAACAAGGGTTAGATCAGCTTCAAAGCTCACTCATGTGGTAAACACCTTCATGAATATATATATAGGTTGCTGAGACAAATTCTTACAAATATTGCTATTGTCTTTTCTATTAACTAGACAAATGACACAACCTGAATTTATATCTGCTCACCTCTCCCCTACCTTCTCTCCCTGCTCCCACCCCTCCCCACTCACATAGGCCTTTAATCAAGGATGAATTTCTTTCACAAAAGGCTGAGTCAGCAGCTAATGCAGAACCAGCCTCCCTGTATCCCATGTAAGGTCTACCTCAAAATGCTTTGTAATGCAATTCGTTGTGAGTCTTCACTTGCAATTGTACTAACAGATTAAAGACCAAAGAGGGAGCAGTCCCTTGCAGAGCAGAATGCCAATGGCTTCTGGAAACTAAGCCATCAATCTCTACACAAGCAATTGTCCACCCTTTTGCCAACCAATTCATTCCACCCAAGAGACCACCTGAAGAGCCGCTGAACTAAATAGGAAGTTGCAGCTTTTGAAATAACAAGGAAAAGCAAAGCCTTTTAGGACAGGATGTGTTTTATCTCCCCTCACACTCTTCAGTGTGTTGAGGCTCATCAAATCCCCTGTTCCTGCTAGCCAAAGGGACAGAGAGGTTGGGGCTGGGAAATGGTGGGAGAGAAAAACAATCGTGTGGCAGTGCCATTTGGGGCAGACGTGCTGCAGATGAGCCTCTCACATGGCAGGCGCGGCAGGGGAAGCATTCTGCTCCTCAGGGAGTCTGGGGCTCCAGGTGGAGCTGTGGGTGGAAGGGGCTCTACTATCTCATGGCTCCCACTCTGGCCCCTTTGTCCAACGTGGGCACTTCAGCCAACCTTTTCACTCCCCTGCCAATGGCTACAACATCACATGTTATTTTTACTGCAAAATTCTAGTATATGTTTGTTTGGGGTTTTTTTTGTTTTAAATTTATTAATTTATTCATTAGAGAGAGAAAAACATGAATTTGTTGTTCCACTTATTAATTCATTCACTGATTGATTCTTGTATGTGCCCTGACCTGGGATTGAACCCACAACCTTGGTGTATATGGACAATGCTCTAACCAACTGAGCTATCTGGACAGGGCAACACGCTAGTATATTTTGATTACTTCTGAAACCTACCTATTATTACTTTGCCTAATTAGATCATAAATATAACCATCACATTTAAGCTTTTACTGATGACTCAGTTACAAAACACCAATGACCTCAGGAACACTGTGTATCTATTTGTGCCTTGTCAAAACGACCCATGATCTTTGTGCCTTTAGTTCATGTACCATTTCCTATAGATTTCTTTTTTCCCCTCAAAACTAGGCTTTTCTGCTTATGGTCCCTCCACCTGACTAGAACTCTCTTCTGTAGGTAAATCAATATGGTTCTCCTCACCCAATGTGGGCTTGGGGGAAAAATACCAAAAAAAAAAATCTATACAAAATGAGTTAAAGGTTCTGATTAAAGATCTCAAGATCTCTCCTATGAGTTAAATGCATCATCTTTACTTTTATTATTAATTTGCATTGATCCTTACTTACAGTTTAACAGCTTTGTTCCTAAGAGCTATAAGAGTGGTGAACTCAGGGTAAGCAATTAAGTTCAATTTACCCCTTAACTTTTATGCATAGATATGTTGTGTTTGTGTGTTTGCATATATACATGTGTGTGCATTTGTTCTCCCTACACATCACTCATGCATCATCTGTGGTAGAAACACTGAAGATATCACAGACTCATCACTCTTCTTTAGTCCTCACATCTGAGCCATCACAAGTCCTTATGATTCCACTGAAAGTGTTTCTCAAACCCATGTCCTCTTGCACATTCCATTGGTTATCATTACTTGTGTTAGTTTGAAGAACAGCTGTGATGGGTAATTTTATGTGCCAACATGACCGTGCCAGGGGTACCCTTTCACAGGCACCAAGATGCTCAGTCTATCTCTGGAGGTGGGAAATATACATGATATAAAAGAACTAACAATACAATTCAGACTCTCTTGGCTTTCTCCCAAAGATGGCCAACAGAGATACCGCAGCCACATTTATTGCTAAGGATTTGATAGAATCAATGATTTAAAATAAATTGCAACACACTGTCTAACAGAATAGCAACTTTTCTTCAGGCATAGCATCTACAACAAACCAGTAACAGCCGGCTCCTACAGGCCAAGATTTGCCACCTAGAAATAGTCATATCCAGAAATAACATGAGAACGACAGTCTAAAGACCCAGACCATCTATCAGGACAGTGATTTCAAAAGCTTAATGTGGGTTGATATATAGGATCAATTAACCAGTGCTACCATATTCTATGAGAAAGAAATATCCCATATAATAAAAAGCTAATATGCAAATCGACTGAACAGCAGAAGGGCCGGTCACTATGATGCGCACTGACCACCAGGGGGCAGATGCCCAACAAAGGAGCTGCCCCCTGGTGGTCAGTGCACTCCCACAGAAGGAGCATTGCTCAGCCAGAAGCCTGAGGAGCACAGCAGCAGTGTCGGAAGCCTCTCCCGCCTCCATGGCAGCCCTAAGGATGTAGCCAGTCAGACATTTCCTGAGGGCTCCCAGACTGCAAGAGGGTACAGGCTGGGCTGAAGGACCTCCCCCCAACCCCCGCAAGTGTACGAATTTTGTGCACCGGGCCTCTAGTTCCATGATAAAGGCCTGGGAGCAAGCCTGGGGAGCTGAGGACCTTGCGTGTATATGGTTATCTCGGTAGGGGTGATGTGCTTGGGGGCTACCCATTAGCTGAAGTCTACACACTGAAACTTCCAGTATAAATTCAACACCACAAGTTAAATTAGGCAGTTAAATGCCATCAGTCAATTTCTCCTTCCCTGTCAAAACGGCAAGCCACAATATCACTATTGTTAATTGTCTGAACGCACTGCTTACCTGGCCAGATACTACCATCATAAAAGAGATCAACAATGCCTTCCTTGGGCTTCCAATTTTAATGTTTTTTAAGAACTTGGGCTTCTAATTCTTAAATTAGAGTAACAGTTCACCCAAAAGAAACAATCTATTCTGAGTCTTCACTCAGAATTGACCGACCTAAAGAGAGCGAGCCCTGGGGAGGGGCTCTTCAGGGAGAAACCATGCAAGGAGATTGGAAGACGTGCTGGTGGTTGGCTAAGCATTGCCCTTATAAGGTTCAAGGGAGAACTGATGAAGTCATGGTACAAAAAAATCTTACTAATGACTCCCAAGCTGTCAGCACAGAGACCGTAACAACCATATACAGAGAAAGTATGCGGACAGGATATATTAATTCCTGGGTGAATGACGGGACCACAATGCTCTGGGTGTTCTGCAATGTGAAGTCAATTGTTGCCGTAGCATTCTTGCAGTGATAACTCATGTAACGGTGCCCCGTTCAGGTGATGTAAATGGGGGCCGGAATGAGAATCACATCTCCAGAAAGCCCCCCGTGGACCGAATGACGGCAGCGTCTGTGAATGTTTCTGTTCTGTGGTTTAGCTACGGGGCCATTGTATTGAACCTTCTGTTTCGGATGCATCCAACCTTGAATGTGAAATGATGGATCTCCTTAGATTTTAAGCCCTCGACACTTTATTCCATTAATAAATATTCATTTTCCTTTTCTCCCTCCAGTAGCATTTTCTCATCAATCATGCCTGCAGTCACAGCTGTGTGAGCCTTTTACCCATCACTGTTTGTCTCTACACGACTCTGTGCGTCCTTACAGAATGAGGAAATTATTGGAGATGGGGTGGGAACCTTTTGTTTGGTGTGGCTTTTAATCGTCATCGAGTCTGTGTTTATTCCCAGAACGAAACCACTTTGTTATTTTTTTTCTTCATTTTCTTCTAGTCCACGTATAAATCACTCCATTGGATTCCACTGTCTTATAAAAATAAAAACGATCCCCAAGTGTTCCAGAATTACTCAGGGACTGTTCAGTGTTCAATATGTCAAAGCAGCCAAGACAGACAGTCAGGAAGGAGATTAGAATCAATGAAGAAAAATCCATCCTGGGCAAAGTTGTCCCGCTGCCAGCGCTGTCGGGGAAGTCCTGCTCGCTCGCCCGGCACTCTCATTACTGGGAGAGCAAGTCTTCAAGCAGGAGACCGGGGAGGAGGTTGCAGTCTCTGCAGTCTGGGTTCGCACGACAAATCCACAGTTTACTTTGTCGAAATGGAAACTCCTGAAGAGTGCCCATTGGAAAGGTGCCCTTCACCTCTCAGCGGCCTCCAGATAGCAAACAGCCGCCCAGACCACTGCAGGGAGCTCGGCAGGAACCAAAACCTATGGGATGCTGAGATGTCTGGTTATTCCCTGCTGAGCCCAACACCAGAGGCTCTGCCTGGGGCAGGCTTTCTGCTCTATACTGCTGTTCTTCTCACCCTTCCATCCAGCCCTGGGTACCACCCGGTCTCCTCCTACCCTATTTAAACTTATTTCACAACCAGGGGACTTTAAAAGGCTCATAAATGCCTGGATTTCAAATATGCAAACGGGTCCAAGTGTTGTTGATAATAATAGGTTATGGCTGCAGAAGTGGGATCCATGAGCACGTCACAGACCCAGACCGATGTTCTGCCAGTACCTTCTGCACATTTGCAAAAGTTTCCCCTGGAAACCATAGGGTGGCTGCAAAGGGTGAAGGTGGAACGTGAGGAAGGGAAAGCAGGTGGAGCCGGTGTACTCTGAAGACAGGAAAACACTCGGGGCACAGGGGCTTTGCCTTTGCCTTCCACGGAAAACCGAGGAACCTGCTGGAAAGGATGTCTGCTGCTAATGCACAGTGAGACTCACACAAGTGCACAAGGAATCCCAGCCTGGGCGTCTGCCCAGCTTGTCTCTAAAGGCTCTCCCACACCTTTGGTGCTGAGGCTTCTGGTCTGATAGGAAAGGAAACTCAGTTCTCCAGATGGAAGTCTGGGGCAGGAGACTGCTTGAATTCCTCACCCCCAGTCACAAAACCCAAGCTCTTTTGAGCTGAGTGAAAGGGGAGATGTATCAAGTCAGCATCCTCATTAACAAATTGGAAACCTGAGGCCCAAAGTCATGCATGCAGGTGGTCATGTGACCAGGGCGGAAAGCCAGGTCTCTGGATTGCTATTCTTAGACTCATTTCCCCACATCTAACCTTCAAAGGGGCCAATATGGGCAGTGGTTCCTCCTTCCTACGGAAAGATAACGGCTGAGTACAGCTGCCATCAGCCTGAAAACTGGATCCAGGATGCCTCCTGGACCTGAGCAGGTGACACCATGACATGTCATCATGGAAGCACAGTGCTTTAAAGAGATACCTCCACAAATATGTCTTAAGAAGGGTCACCAATTACCTGTTGGACCTTTGAGTATGTGACTTGCAACTTTACCCAAGTTTCATCATTTGTAAAATAAAACAGACACTAGCTATTCCTCGTACTAAGATGTTGGACGATCAAATTAATGATTAATTATTCTCACACAGAGATCACTCTTATATTTGACAGTATTATTTTCAATAAACCTGTTATCATAATTTATGTGTCCAACAAGTAAGACTAAATACTGAAAGTTATTTTTTAACTCAAAACATGACAAATGCAATCTGAAGAAAACAATTCAATATACTAAAAGCTCATAAAGCAATTCACAATTATGCTAGACATGCATGAATTTCCAGGACCAGATGCCTGGCATGACAGGTTTCTGACTGGCTTCCATTTCCCCAGATCATGGCTAGCAAGTACCAACCAACAATGAAGACTCCAGACGAGGAAATGAAAGCTTGTGTATGTTTGAAAGGAGTGCTCTAAAACTAAGCAAAATTTGTCTGAAATTTCACGCGAGACAGAAAATTGATGGTTGAGTTTGGGCTGTGGCCTACAGTGGGGTAGGCCAGGGCTCGTCGGGGGAGACAGTTGGTATAGCCTCTGAGTTTCAATGTGGCCCAAGCATGTCTTCTGGCTTACTTTAAAACAGGGTAGGAATATAGCTGTTTGTAACCATCCTACACACGTCAGTACCAGAGAGGAGGATGCCCTGGAGTAGGGAGGCATTAGGAGATTCTCTGGGAATGGGTACAAGGAATGGCTGAGTGAAAAGATGAGCACCAGAGTCTCCACATCCGTCACTCAGCTAGAGGAACAACCTTGAATGTAAGGTCTGCTCCTGCATCCTGATGGAACTACCAGTCCAGGTGACCAATGGTCCCTAGAACATTCAAGGTGAGCTTATAGAGGAAAGTGAGGGCTCTGAAAACAACATGAAATATTTCTAAAAGCAGAAAAAAAGTGGAACAACCAATTGCAGAAGGTAAGAGTATATGCCAAAAGGGAGACTGCCTTGAATCTGCTTGGAGGTCATTTTCTTATATAACAATTAGCTAATTCTTCTCAAAACTTCACTAAATGATCATTCTTTCACTGGTTTGTGATGCTGTCACTGTCCTATACCAAATTCAGATATATATGTGGATTTAAAAAAAAGGCAAACAGATTGTGAAAGGTAATAGTATTCAGTTAACAGAGGAAATTTAGTAGAATATATATTTACCTGAAACTGGGCAGGTGTTTACCTTCTAGTGGAAAAGGCTTTATGAAACAAAGCTTAAAATACATAAACCATGAGGGAAAACCTAAACAGAAAAGGATTACTGCATTGCCAATGCCACTCTGTGCAAAGGCAGTAATAAGTGTGGCCTGGAAGGAGATATTAATAAGGAATTACTATCTGGATATATAAGAAATTTCCATAAATCATCCAAAAAAAGATAAGAAGCCCAGTATAATATAGACAAAAATATGAATAAGCAACTCAGAGGGGATCCAAAAAGCTAAGAATAAAGGCTCACACTCAGAAGTCATCTGTGAGTGTCACTTTGCTGTGATCTGATAAGCAAAAATTAGGAAGTCAGCAAAACAAAGTGTTGGAAAAATAGAAATATTCATGCATAACCGGTGCCTTTCTGGAGAGGATCTGGTAAAACTTAGGGAAATGAAACGCACATTTAGGCATGATCCCTGAGTGGATAGCCCGATGAAGCCCCCTCCTCGCCCCCGCCCCTCAGTGCCACAGGGAGATATTTTCAAAGATGTCCACAACCACACGACTTGTAACAACAAGAAGATGAGGCGATCTCCATACCCACGCCTGGAGAATAAACACATGAAATATGGTCTAAGCCCACGATGAAATACTCCGTAATAGTCAGAAATTGTCCATTTGCACAGAATAACATGTGAGTATAAAGTAAGAGATAGAGATTTTTAAATCAATTTACATGAACTAAAACACACATGACAATTTTTAAGTATATGCAGATATCTAAACAAATAGAGAATTTGAATCAGGAGGACACAGATTAAGTACACTGGAGAGAATACTTAGGCAAGAAGGGGAATTGGACTTGAAAAGGAAAATAACTAGTATTAAAGGAAACAAAAGAGGCACCTTGCATGAATAATGGTGATGTTATTCATCCGTGCATGCATTCACTTGTCACCTGGTACGTGGGTGTTGATTGCCTACTTGGGCCTCATAAACGCACTGGGGTTACAAAGGTGGAGGGACAGAAAAGCTCCCTGCCCTCGAGCTACTTCATGCTGGTGGACTGAGGAATAGACCGAGGACAGGGAGCAAATCAACGCTGGGCTCCTATGATTCTAGGGAAAAAGGAGAGGGTGATGAAGATGATGATGGTGAGGGATGATGATGATGATGATGATGATGATGATGATGATGATGATGTTGACAATGACATTACATTTGTAGTGGCATATCCCATGTTTGATAATTCCCAAAGCTCACTAGCGTATATGAAATAAATTTCGGCAAACTGAATTTTGGAGCCTGGTGCATTTGCCTTGGAGGATATTTTAGACAGCCTCAGCATGACATAGAACTCCCTGTGGAAGGACCTCCAGTTAGCTGGTGCCCAGCAGCACTTCTCATGCCCCGCTCTGCTCCCCAGATGCACACAGCACTCATAAGGCAGAGGATGTAGAAAGGAAACAAAACACCACCTGGGTAGCTGAATTTTCCTACTGCTACTCCTCATTAGCTTTCCCCTCCTGGAGCCCCCAGTCAGCTCAGGGCGCCAATGTTGTGCTGGATCCCATTCCCTCTGAGTGGATCTGCTGCCTCTAATTTGGGAGGCCAAAGGCAAAGATGGGTCCCTCCTAAAACGGGGAGCATGCTGGTCAGTGGGAAATGAGGGCTTCACCCAGCCCCTTGCCATCGGGGTCCTGCCTTCAAATCTACTTAGAAGAAGTGAGTCTGGATGAAACCCTGCTATGCAATCTGTATTTTCAAGACAAAGTAATAGCTTTGAAACCAGAGAAAGTGGCACAGGACTGCTGTGTGTGTGTGTGTGTGTGTGTATTCACAGGCAGTGGAGGTGGTGTGGGGGATAAAGATGAAATGAGAATATCCTCCAGAGATATAGCATCCAGTCTCAAGTTTGGCACTAAGATACCTCAGCCTTCACGATCCTTCTCAGAAATTCAGTGTCTCAAGAAAAGGGCTCATTTCCTTTAAGACTGAGCCACTTGCTATTTCTACCTTTCTCAGCCACAAAACACCCTGGAAACCTCATTCATGGCATCCTCCTTCCTTCCTCCTCCCCACACATTTTTCTGCCTCTTCTGGATAGTAGACACAATAAAAAACACCCAGACCAAACATAATGGCTGAGGCAGGAGGTGGGTAGAGATTCCCAGAAGAAAAGATAAGCACTTTCTCAGGGTCAGTACACAAGCACTTAAAACCTCAGACACAAGGATTTTGAAACATCACATTACCCTCCAGTATTGGCACAGGTACTGGCCAGTGCACCCTGTCACAGCACTTGGCAATGCCTTTCAAGAGCTTTATACATGCCCACAACCTCTGACCAGTAAACGCTCTTAGGAGAATTTATACATAGGAAATTATCAGAAATAGCAGCAAAGACTGACATTTAGGAATACTTAATGCAGCATTTTACATGTCATCTGAGGCCTTCCTGTGTTTTGAAAATTAAATAAAACCATCCCAAGACTCTATCTCAGATCCAGTGGAATTCCAAAGTCTTTCTCAAGATTTCTAATAATTCGCAGGGCTTAACCTTTAATGCCTGTAAGGAGTGAACTCTGAATTTCCCCAACACTCATCTAAATTCAGAGCTTAAACCAACTGAGGTCAGGGAATAGAGTATCTTTTCTTGACTTTCTCTCTAAAACAAGCCTGTGGAATGTGTAGAAGCTTCAGTCTTTGGGGAGGAATCAGGGAAACAGAGGGAAGATAGATCAGAGGAATACAAAGACTTTTGGTTTCAAAAATTTCAAAATTTAAATTCTTAAAAAAAAAACAAAAACCTTTGCTCACCCGGACTTCTTATTAATGTAAATTGCTCAACTCACTGTCCTTTTCTGTTTTAGTCTCTTTTCCCATTCCCCTCACACTTGTCTGCTTGCCCTAACTCCTAATTTTATCCAACACCATAACCAGAACAATGTAACTCTCTGTTTTGATATCTATAGATAAGCCATGCTCTCATGGCCATATCAATGAGCCTATTGAGGTATTTTCCTAAAGATGGCCAGTTATGAAGAATTTCTTTCTTTTTTAAAATATATTTTATTAATTTTTTTACCGAGAGGAAGGGAGAGGGATAGAGAGTTAGAAACATCGATGAGAGAGAAACATTGATCAGCTGCCTCCTTCACACCCCCTACTGGGGATGTGCCCGCAACCAGCAACCAAGGTACATGCCCCTTACTGGAACCGAACTAGGGACCCTTGAGTCCGTAGGCCGACGCTCTATCCACTGAGCCAAACCAACCGGTCAGGGCGGAATTTCTTTCTTAATAAGGATGTGCAGACAATAAGTTTCCCATTTTGTTAACTGACATCACCATGCGTTCATATGATGGGAATGTGGCAGTCATTTTGTGACCAAGGGAGAAACCCAATGGAGAAGAGTGGAAGAGCAAGAGGGGCCTGGGGCCTAATAACATTACTGAGCTGCAAAAGTAACCCTGAAATAAATTACAACCATAATTATTTTTACAAGAAGTAATAAACACCCCCTTTCTTTTTATTGTTATTTAAAACGTTTTTAGACAATTATTGCCAGGAGCCGGTCCATCCTTGCTGTTCCAAAGGACCTGGCATATATGGCATACTGTTCTTAATATGTTTGCTCACCTTCTTGGCACTATGTGTTTTAACCAAGGTCTCCTCTCTGAGAAAGGTTGTTTCCCCAGGTAGGATTTTCCCCTGAAGTTAGGGAGGGAATTAAACCCCTCAGCTAAGTGCCAGGCAGGTAATTAATCACTTTAACTATGAACAATCATGCTTAAGCTACATAATCTTTACTCCCTGGAATGGAGATAAGAAACGCCCTAACCTTTGTAATAGAGATTGATAGGATTGAATCAACTGGTATAAATACAGATGTAACAAGACAGCAAGACCCAGAACTTAGAAGACAGAACCTACACAGAACCTAGACACAGAACCTACACACAGAACCTACACACAAAACCTACACAGAACCTAGAGACAGAAGAACTTCGCTGGAGAGAACATGGCAAAAGATCCTGGACAGAAACTGGCCACAGAACCTAGCGAGAGAACCTGGCTACAGAACCTGGATAGAACATGGCAAGAGAACCTGACTAGAACCTGGTGACTGAACCTGGCTGGAGAACCTGGACAGAACCTGGCTGGAAAACCTAGCGAGGGAACATGGCTATAGAACCTGGCTGGAGAACCTGGAGAACCTGGCTGGAGAACCTAGCAAGACAACTGGACACAGAACCTGGCTGGAGATCCTAACCAGAACTTCGCTGGAGATCATGATCAGAACTTGGCTAGAGATCCTGGCTAGGCTGCTGATCAACTGAACGCTGTCTCTGTGTCATTCCTTCTTCGCCGACTCCGTCCACACCTTTGGGGACCCCTGGACCTGCTGGGGTTGGACCCCAGCAAATTATATCAACTCAATTACCCAGAAATAATCCCAGAGGTGAGAGACTCAGTCCTACAACACTCTCCCTTTACCCCCTCCCCCACCCTCCCCCCCACACACAAACACCCATGTTAGATGATAGTTGTAAGCCCAGGTCATTATCTGTACTTCTGACCAATTGGCTGCAGATCTGAAGTTTCCATGACCCACCCGCTCCTTGCATTTGATTACTTCGCCAGAGTGGCTCACAGAACTCAGAGAAACACTGCAATCTGAAAGCTTCCCAAACTCCCTTCTACTGGGATTTTACGGAGCCTTCTTCACTTAGGCACGATTAATTATTAACTGCATTTCCCTCTCCCCTCTCTGGACATGGAAGTGGGGGGCGGGGGTTGAAATTCCAAGCATTGAATCATGGCTTGCTCTTTGTTATGACCAGTAACAAATACAGTATAGTATATATATATTTTTTCTATTAACTCATAACAAGTATACTCTCACTTGCAGCCAGAGACATCTTAAAAGGTGCATGATATATCAAACTCTGAATATCTCTAAACCTCAGTTTTCCCATCTTTACTATGGGCATAACAATAGTAATTTATTCTATTGAATTTTTTTAGAGGTATAATAATCTCAACCAACATATTTTAATGACCTATACACATCATACTTTTATTCATTCATTAAGCCATTCATTCCTTTGCTGTTTCTTTACCCTTCTCCTTTCTCCCACTCTTTGGGACCTAGAAACTCATCCTTCCCTGACATATCTACCTGACCATTGTGTTTTCCTCAGTGATCCATAAGATGCATGCATGCTTTCATTGGCATGTTTTATGAATATGTATTGATGGGAATTTGATGATATTAATGCAAGGGTCCAAAAAGGAAAACAGAATTCTATGAATTCTACTAATCAATGTTTCTCCTCAATGGGATTCTGATGAAAATGGTCTAAAGAAACTGTAGCTAAATGGGAAACAAATCCTATTCTGTTATTAGTCCAAAGAGTGCCCTACACCTAAGGCTAAGCTCTCCTAAAAATTGAGTTAGAAGAGTGAGACCTCTCTCCCATCACTGTGAACTCAAATTTTGCCTCTGACTGCCATGTTCATGGGCACATAAAGAAAGGAAGACCAGAGCAGGAAGAATGAGATGGTCAGGCACCATCTGTTGGCAATTCTGTCAAATATTGCAGACTAAAGAGAGAGGGACAAGGGCTGGTGCTCCCCTAAGGACAGGTTCTATCTAGATATGTCTACCTTGGGATGCAAATAGTGCTTTGAATAATTGTCCATCATATTAGCAAGTTTTTCTTCCTTGGGACATTTCTGATGAAGGCAAATGAGACCAAAATGCCCACATTTACTACCTTCTATGCATCTTTCCACTTTTCTGCTTGTGGTCATGTGGCAGTCTTTGCTCAATTAAGTATGTGCTTCTAACCAGAGAGCAATCCTTGGGGTTAAAAGCTTTAAGACACAGCACTTACATCAAACTCTATTATTGTATTAGCAAGGTAACCAGCAATGTTCTGAACAGTAGTTGCTCCAACATCCTGGGTCCTGGGGTGAGAATGGGGGTGATCTAGAGCAGAGTCTCAGCCAACCATCAGTAGACAAATGGTGTGTGTGAGCAATGAAATCTGTGCTTGAAGTGATGGAGATGTTCCAGATACCTGTAACAGCAGCATAGCCTAGCCAATAGAGATGATCCCGGGAGTTCCTCTTGGAACATACCCCTTACTATATTATCAGTTTATTTTTTACTTTTATTGATTTCAGAGCAGAAGGAAGGGAGAAAGAGATAGAAACATCAAGGATGGGAGAGAATCATTGATCAGCTGCCTCCTTCTTGGCCCCCACTGGGGATCAAGCCTGAAACTGGGGCATGTGCCCTGACCTGGAAAGGAACCATGACCTCCCGGTTCATAGGTCAATGCTCAACCACTGAGCAACATCAGCCAGACTATATAATTAGTTTAATACAAAGCCTAACACATATGTATACCCAATAGATTGGCAGAATAAACCGATGAACATTTTTGATCAAAACTATTAGTTTCTTCACTGAGAGGCAATATAGTATAGCAAAAAAGATCCAACTTAGGAGTGACAAGACTCACTTTAAATCCCATTTGCCACTCGGTAGCTGTGAAACTTTGGTCTCTCCAAATTTTTAAGTCCCAGTCTCCTCACTTAAAAAAAAATTGTGTTTGAAATGCCTTCCTTCACTAGTATTGAATAATTGATTAGTTGGGCAGGATTGAGGAAAAAGATTTTAAAAAAGTAAAACAGAGGATAAGTACCAGATTTACCAAGGAGGAGGTATGGGCACTGACTGCTATTTGATCTAGGTAGAGCAGAGCAGGTAATATGTGACCTAGACAGAGGTATGAGATATGAACTCAATTTACATATCTTGGGTTCTAGTGGGTTGTAGGTTATCCACATTGAATTGATGAATTGATAATGAATATATGTGCTTAAAACTTAGGAAAGATATATGTGTGAATGTACAAATAACCATTAATTAAATGACTAGTTAAATGCAGGTCAAGAGAGGTAGGTTAATACTAGATGAGTTCTTTGGTAAACATATTTCATATTTTGTGTGTACGTTTGTATGTAACCACCAAATGTCTGTGGATAAAGGGTATACTCTGAGGACAGAAAAGTTAACTACATTAAAACCAAATTTCCACTAAAAGAGACCCATGTGTATGTCACCAAACACAAATATAGTTGCTGAAGAGAAAAAACATGTGGAAGTATAAAGGAACCAGTAGTATTAAGCAAAATTTTCAGGAAGCTAATCCTTTAATACTGACTTTTATGTTTTATGAATTCTGGTCAGAAGTATCTTAATTAGTACTAGCTATTAACTACAAGAAGAAACAGTTGTTAGAAGAAGATAAAACACCTTTCCCCAAATCATGAATTTAACAACTATTTTGCTTAAAGCATCAACTCTGAGAAAGGCACTTCGCTAAGCAATATTGTGAGATGATAAATTAAAATCAGACACAATTCTCCCCTTCAAAAAGATGGCAGCTTCAGATGGGGTGATGATAAGGACTATGGGAGAGACCAGGTTAGATGCCATGGTTAGTGGAGGAGGGAGCTATTACTTCCAACTAGGAGGTCAATGGGGTTTGCATGGAGACTACAATTTTTTAGTTTCTTTGTAAAAGTTAAGCTAATGTGTGTATGTGAGAGAAATGGTTGAAGAGGGCATTATAGAGGAAAGAATCTTAGAAACATAGGTTTAGAAGTGGGAATGAGTTGGGTACATGCAGAAGCTGGGTACAAAGCAACTCAATTTGATTATAACTAAGTATTATTTAGTGAGCAATGGAATAGAAAATGTAGATTAGGGCTAAGTCGTGAAGGATTTTGAATTTCAGGTTAAGAAATGTAATATTTATTCTGTAATAGATTCTATGGTTCAATTGAAAAAAAATGGGCGGAAGAGAGATGGACTCTGACAGGGAATTTCAAAAGCATGATAGTAGGGGCTTTCCTGGGAATAGATTTTTTTTCACTGTAAAGTCGGGAAAAATAATATTTACTGGGCAAGGAAGGTTTTAAATGAGATAACCTATATAATGACGCCTTGGTTGGTATTAGGTTCTTCCCATCCTCTTTCCTGAAAGTGGCCTGATAATATTCACCTGCTCCTCATTAAGACCCCAAGGCCAGCAAAGGCAACAACATGAAGATATTAACAAGGGCAGGTGCTATAACGGCAGCTGAATACCCACAAGCAGGGATTTAGCAGATAAAGTAAAGGCAAGCAATAAAAAGAGAAAGGGGGAAAGAAATGTTTGCCAAGGGCTGTTGAAAAGAAATAAATTGGAAACCTGTTATGCATGTAACTGGGACACTACTGTGAACTCGGGAAGGGAGGGAGGGCTTACAGAGGCAGCTCTGGTGGGTTCTGGAGAACCCAGAAAACCAGACCTTCCAGCTGTGTGTGTGTGTGTGTGTGTGTGTGTGTGTGTGTGTGTGTGTACAATGAGACCATTCCAGCTGTACTGGCTGGCAGATAGGAGCCTGAGCTAATCACCAGGATTGTTTCATTGAGGAAAATTGTTCTCATTAAGTTGCAATGTGACTCCATAGTAGTGTCTACAGGCAAACTGACACCCATAAAGTTCCAACAGGAAAATCTGTGAAGATGGGGACAGGACCTCCAGGGCACCACATAGAGTGAACTCAGCTGAAGATGGGCCTCCCCGTTGCAGTGGTTAAGTTTTTACCTGAACAAGAAGCCCCACCAAGGTAACCTCAGAGTGTGATCCCACCACCTCCCTGGCCACTGAAGCATCATGAAGTCATCAGAGCCTCAGGAACAATGTATCCAGGGATCAAGAAGAGGAGTGAGGGATAGAACTTAATGCTTGCTCTCCAAGGAGGCCAGAGTCTAGACAGAGAGAGATAATGTGCCCTCAATGACCTATGAAGCCCTTGAGGCCTCCATGAAATAGGCATAGAAACTAAGAGACAGGGATGTCCAGAGGAGCCACATATAATCAATCTGCTAACACAATAGAGTTTCCTTGAAGAAGGGGCACAGTGTCTGAAGCTTGAGGAATGGATAACAGAGAAATAAGAGAGAAGTTAGCTGGGGTTGATAAGACTACATAAACAATAGTAAGGGTGGGTGATTAGTGTCAGCAAAAATAACTCAAAGACACATTGACTGCTCCTTCTGCTTAGTGCATTCACAAGGATACAGCCGCAGCCTTCTACACATCAAGTAGCAGTTTTTTAAAGTCGTGAATCATTGCCATTCCTCCTAACATATCTGCTCCAGAGCCATTACGGACACCCACCCTCTGGAGGATCCTGTGTGGGAAGCCATCTGCCTGGTTCTGGGAAGAGTGTGTAGCTTAGATTGTTTCCTAAGCAGCCACAAATCACCCAACTCCACACCAGAGATCCTGGGCAAAGAACTGTTTGTTCTTCTCTTCTAAAGAGCCATGTATGAGCAAGCAAGATACATAGTGCAAGAATGTCATTGAATGAATGAATGAATGAATGAATGAACAAACGGGCAAAAAAGGGTAGATAAACCTTCTAAAAGAACTTCAGCTGGGGGCCCCATACATATCCTACCAAGCGGGACTTGCAGATGTTTGTACATATAAATATCTGTTGAATTACCATAAGTAATATTAAAAAACCAATGGCTAAATGAACAGATGAATGCGACTTTACCAACCAGGCAAAGTAAATGTGCCTGAGAAAGGTCATCCTGAAGGCGTCCACTGGGCTAGCTTTATGAACTGTGCACAGCAGCACCCACCACAGTCTCAGAGCTCAGGGCCCCAGGTCCCCTCAGTGCCCTACAGGACACCTAACCCAGCCATACCCCAACCACAACTGCCTGCACACACAGAGCCCACCTCGTGCTCAAGTGTGATCTGCTATGCCGAACAAGCTTTACTCCTCTACTACTAGGAGGTCACCAAGTCCCCAATGGCAATACCTAGAATCAAAGTGCCACGGCTCCCACTCCATGCTTTCCTGCCCACATTACCCTTGAAATACTTCAGCCATGTGTTTAACCTCCTGGTTGGAAGCAGGGCTCTTGGGCAGTTGTGAACAGCTATGGTATTTTCTCTACAAACCTTCCTGTGTAGAGAAGTGGCTCCCAAAAGATGCAACCTGTAGACAGAGGCTCCTCCAAGAGCTTCAACTCTGAGATCAGGGTAGATGGTGACTACTTGCTCATCACTAAAATGTTGCTGACTGCTGCTCATTCTCCACAAAGACCCTGCCCAAATCCCCAGAGAGTGGCCTTCTACTCAAGCCACCAGCATGACTAAGACAAGCTCAAGTTTCTATGGTATTTCATTTGTTTAAGCTACATAAAGTACAAGCGTTGCTATGTTCCCTTGTGGTAGGTAGTTATCCTCCTCCATCCATAAGCCGGTGTTTAAACTGCTGAGGACCCACACTGCCTTCCGTGTCCTAAAGTGCCTCGTCTGTGTGAGAGTTTGGCTTGGCTCATAAACCTCCAGCTCCACTCTTTGTCTTCTGGATATGAGCAGGCTCTTTACCTATGAAAGTGTGTATCCTGTCTGAGAATTAATCACACCTCCCTGCTAGGAAGCAACACAGAAGTGAGCTCATCCCAGCAGAGCAAGAGGGGCCTTTTAGATACTGTCTCCAGTGGGTCACAGACCGAGCAGGAGGCAAGCAGAGGGCCAACTGCTATTGAAGCCGATGATGAGACACAGTGGCTGTGACCACGAGGTGACTAGGTACGGCCAGAGGGCGGTAGCAGGGTTGCGAGGTGGGCAGGTTGCCTGGAGCGCAGAGGCATAATTCGCTCTACCGTCATGCTGTCACTCACAGCCCTTTATATAGCACCAATGTCATGCCACATCAGCTGCACCTGTGCCCGTGTGATGACTTCCAGACTCCGATAAATACCATCAAGGACGTTGGGATGATGGGCACAAGGCAACACCTTAGTGATCGATCTGTTTGTTTCCATCCTGCGGCTCTGGGTCTATTAAATAAACACAGCTATTTTGAAGAAAAAGCAGGAGAAATGACTATTGGGTGGCCTTTCCATTTCTTGTTTGGTTTGGATGTTGCTGTTGTTTGCTCTGTAGACTTTTTTTTGTAGGAATGATTTTTTTCTCCCCAAATAGATCTGAACACAAGCAGGCGAACTTTCCTCGTCAGCACCAATTCCTCCCTGAATACACTCCACAGCTGGCAAGGTGTCAACGATTAGCTGATTTCCCTGCTCTGTGGCAGAGTTCTGCTCTGTGGCCAGATTAGACATGAGAAGTAGAGGGGCCGCATGACCTTTTCCGGAGGCCTCACCCCCTGAACACTCCCAGGGCTGCCCCTCTCATGTCGGGCTGGTAGATAGAGTTGGGGTAGAGCACACTTTTTTCTTCGTTTTGCACAAAGCAAGCTGGGGTTTGAGGGCAATATTCTGCCTAGGTGCTGCATAATTTATTGCACTTTGGATTATTTAATTTTAAGGAAAAATTATTTATAAGACAAATATTCCTAATTTGAATTAGTAAATCTAAGTCATAAAATATTTCTAATTGGAATTAAGAAATGAAATTCTAAGTCATAAAATTCATAAGTCAAAGCCCTAAACTTTGAAATTGGATTTGTTTTCTAGTTTTTAAAATCCTGGAAAAAAATTAGTCAGAATGTACATGTTCCTTTCCTTAGCTGTTCATCCAAGAGAGACCCTTAATTAGTATGTTACCATTTCTCTTTTTTTAATTTAAATTCTTTATTGTTTAATGTACTACATAAGTCTCCTTTTTCCTATGAAAATGTGTATTGACCTCTCCCTAGCCGCCCCCAAACCCCAGCAAAATGACCTCAACGCCCCCCTGTCTGTGTACATTGATTATGGTCATATGCACGCATACAAGTCCTTTGGTTGATCTTTTACCCCCTCACCCTCTGCCTTCCCTCATACCATTTCTTTACCTGTAAAGTTCAGATGATATAACTGAGAATTTTATAAGTGGAGTGATTTAAAGCTATTTTAAGAGTAGCGTTCTTCTTTATACCCTCCTGAGAACACTGTGCCTTACAGAATTATAATATTAACACTAGGTACATAGGAACTTGGAATAACACAAGTTAACTCTGTCTGAATCCTCCCCACCAGGCTGAATGATTCTGAGAACAGTAGGAAAGGAACTTGCAAGTCCTTGTAGCAACTGCTAAGATGCTAAGAGGTGAGGTGGTGACTCCCAGCCTCTGCTTATCAATTCTCCCATGATGAGTGTAGAGTTAAAGAAGAAGTTGGAACATAAGACAGTCTGTGCATTGGAGAAGACTCCTCCAATTTTCTAATTTTTACGAGATATATAAAGAGCAACTGACAACACGATTCCCTCCTACACTACTTTTTTATGGTTGTGCTAGTCAAAGTGTGGTCTGTGGACTAGGACCCATATGTGAACTATTTGTCAGTGGTCTACAATGAAATATAAACAGAAATTACAAGTAATCATGTCCATAGTTGTATAGCAATCTGTCATTGCCACAACATCTAAGAAAACAACTTGAGGACTCATCTTTATTGAACAGCTGGTAGGCTAGTCTGGAGGTTTCAAACTTGGGTGGTAAATCCCATTGGCTTATACTGTATACAATCACGTGTAATAGGATATATTTTTATCCATGATAATTAGAAATCAAACATGCTAGACTGATAGATAGAAAGAATGAAGGGGTCCTTTGCCATAGATAGTATGAGCAGCACAGTGCTATCACATTCACCAAACTTGTAAATTCATTGTCCTCATAGTCTGAATGTAAGTTCCATGTGGGCAGTAACTGTGTCTGCCTTCTTCAATCCTCTATCATCATAACCTACTACAACTTCTGATTTGTTGAATGAAAGAATGAATGAATGAATGAATGGGGACTATTTTGGGTTTTGTCTGCCTCTCAGGTTTGGCAGCCATTAGATGTCAAGAGAAGGTTGATCACCGTACATAACATGTCACATCAAGACAGGGATCACTCATACATTCTCTTACCCAATCTTCAATGTCAAGGCAATGAGACAGAAGACTGTGGAATACATCTCCAAATGTGTAAGTCATGTCTCTAAAAAATATTATTCCCTCTGTAGAATTCGTTTCCTCAGTAACTTTTAGTTCACAGCTATTCCAAAAGCAGAGTAAAACTGACATTTCTTATTATAAGTACTTATTGTTTGGAATATCAGTGTCCCATAAACATGCCATGGTTCTTTGCAAACCTCAGAGAGTAAACAAGCTAAAGTTTTAGGGCTGCTGACATTACAAAAACAAAACAAAACAAAAAAACAAGAATGGCATGACCTTACTTGCCCAGAGGACATAGGAGAGAGACCAACCATGTTCACTATATCATAACATTTTTATTTAAAATATATTTGGTTGACAACTAATAGAAAGAGAAAGCATTAGGCTAGAATGCACAGTGACTCCCATCAAGGCCGGTACAGTCTTCCCAGAGGGACCCAAAAAGAGCTGGCCTCTGCCACTGCAATGCAAAGCCCTCCAAACTAAAATGGCATAAAGCAACAACCATGTCATAGCTCACAGATTTTTGTGGGCCAGGAATTCAGATGGGGCACAGTTGTCTCTGCTCCACAATACCTGGGATCTCAGCAAGTTTCAAATAATTGAGAAGTTCTCAAAAAACCAGAGGCCAGAATCATACGGAGACCCCTCCCCTCACATTATTTGGTACCTGCGCTAAGATGACTCAAAGGATGGGCTTATCTGGGACTGTTGACCAAAGCAGCTATATTTATATCTATATCTATATCTATATCTATATCTATATCTATATCTATATCTATATCTATATCTATATCTATATCTATATCTATATCATATCTATATCTATATCTTTATCTATACATGTATGTACATGTCTATATATCTTGCCTCTCTATATGGATTTGGCTTCTTCACAGACTAATAGCAGACTTGGGGAAGCCAATTTCGTACATGAAGTCCCAGGCCTCTAATATGAAAACTTCCTGAAAACAAAGGGGGAGCTACATGGCCTTTTAGGACCAAAACTTAGAGGTCATATTGTGTCACTTCTGCTGTACTGTATTGACCAAAGCAGACACAAGCACACCCATATCCAAGGGGAAGTGACATGGAAGAGGTTAATAGGACAAATGTCCCAGAATGAAGAACCATATTTGAAAACCTCTCCAGTACACACGTATTCTAAGATTTTTGTGAACAGCCAGGAATGTTAAAGATCCTACAAAGCATGTGGTGGTTTTGCACCTCAAAGAACTTGTCTTCCCAGGATACCAGGAGTGGCCCTGTCTACAAACAGTACACCCAGATTAACAGAGATGGATAGAAGCCATTTCAGCCAAGAACAACACCCCTCCACCATCCTTTTTCAAAGAGGAAATGAAGGTCTGGAGTGGATGAGCTGAAACTACACTCCAGCCATAGACAGTTGTAAGCAACCTTTTTGAGACAACACACTTTCTCAAATGTGTTTCTCAAGGCAAATCCATGTTAAAATCCCTAGTGTATAAAACCATCAGTAGATGTTAGAACCGGTGGTGAAAGTATGATGAGTAACAGGATACTTATATCATCTCAAAGTATCTACCCACTCATTATTTACTAATTAAATAGAAGAAAAAAAAGAAGAGGAAATTTCACAATGGAAAAATATGGTGGATACCAACTTAACCTGTTGGTCAAAGTGACAGATATGCATTGTTTGCCTCCTGACATAGGCATTAAGAAGGTGCAACATCTGCCTGGTCAGTGTGCTCAGTGGTTGAGCGTCGTTCCATGCACCAAGAGGTACCGGTTCAATTCCCAGCCAGGGCACATGCCCAGGTTGCAGGCTCTATCCCCAGTAGGGGGCGTGCAGAGGCAGCCATCAATGTTTCTCTCTCACATAGATGTTTCTATCTCTCCTCCCTTCTTTTTTCTCTAAAAAGCAATATATATTTTAAAAAAAGAAGTTGCAACATCCCTTTTACAATATTTCTGACCAAAATTCACAGCCCAAATATAATCATGATTGAAGAATATTCTACAAATAATTTGACAATGTTTTTCAAAAAGTACAAGATCATGAATGACAGTCTCCTTACTCTCAGTAATGCAGAAGAAAATGCTATATTGGTAGACACACACACACACACACACACACACACACACACACAATAGAGGAGAATGAACAAAAGGAGCAAATGGACAAAATATAAACAGTTGGTAAATCTGAAAAGGGGGGGTTGCATACATTCATATATTACTCCTGCAACTTTTCTGTAAATTTTGTGTAAGTTTGAAATTATATTAAAACAACCAGTTACATAATCAGCAACAACAACAAAATATCTAATTGTGAATTTCTAGGTGGTATTTTCTCAGCTACAGCAATGAATTCCAACCTTCTAATTCTTTGAGCAGTAGTAGTTTAAGCAAACCACAATGCCCTGAGCTCTGCTCTCACGAAACTCTGTCTGGATTTCAGAACATAGATCGGGGATGGTTAGGGAGATTC
Source organism: Myotis daubentonii (assembly GCF_963259705.1). Classification (NCBI taxonomy): domain Eukaryota; kingdom Metazoa; phylum Chordata; class Mammalia; order Chiroptera; family Vespertilionidae; genus Myotis; species Myotis daubentonii. The sequence goes on along the minus strand of NC_081851.1, from coordinate 71,214,506 downwards.
AAACCAGAATATTTCAGGACACAAATAGACACCACATATCAATCTTTCAGATCAAGTCTTAGTTAGGCTACAAGGAAAGTCGATCTAACAGAGACCCAAGTCCAGAGGCTTCAATAAAATAGAAATTCATTTCTCTCTCATAGAGAAATAGTCCAACAAAGTTGGGCAGCTCTGCCATCCCTAATCTGAAGCTCCCACCTCTAGGTCCAACGGAGAAGTTTCCATTTCCATTTCATCGTCAGAGGGGGAGAGGGAAAGAAAGAGTGAAAGACATACAGCTTCATTATAAAAACTCAACCTATAAATTTGCATAGATCACTTCCATTATCACTTTCTTGGCCAAAATGTAAGTACATGTTACAGCTTGACAGTAAGGAGACTGAATCATCAGCCTCTATCTGGGAAGATGTGGGCCATGTTCTTGGCTAAAACCCAGGGTGGGCGTAACGGTCTCTCAGGGGAAGAGAGGGAGAAAGGAAAATGGTAGGAAATTAGAGCCGCTGCCCAGGAAGCAGCAATTGGAGGGCTTCTATAGGACCAGGTGAGCACGTCAGCCATGTTTCCAACAGGGGTATGAATTGCTGAAGGAGGTGAAAAATTCATGGAAGAAATTGGGCTCCCAAAATAGGTACTGCTCTGTTTGGTGCCTGTTAGAGTCAATTATTTAAGCAGCTATGAGATTTCCTGAGACCCAGGGTGCTCCATTCTGGAGACAAAGACCAGTCGCAGCTTTCTCTGCCATGGACAGTCCGGATTATTTTTATTCTGTTGGCAAAATGAAATGTCTTTACACAAACAAAGCTGCCCTCTCCATGCTCACATTCACCTCCCTGTACCCCCAGAAATGGTGCATGAGGTTGCTCCAGGATGCTCTCAGAGTCCTCTTTTAGGGATTCTCTTCATCGATTGGGAGTGCTGGGCATGTCCAGACTGTCGACTCTCACTTATTTTATATGGTTACTAAATGGTTTCAGTAAACTAACAGGCAAATTACTCAACAGTGCTTTTTAAGGGACTATGTCTTGACTTGTCAACTTTATGAATGGCTAAATTGCTTTCTAGACACTGAAAAAATAACTAATCCTATTAGAAAAAATTAGAAAAAATAACATAGGCAAAATAACACATCTGTATTCTAGCTGATTAAAGCTTTATTTCATTTTTGAGGGTTTTCACTCAAAGCAGCATTCTGAACTGTCACTTTCTCTTCTCTCCTCGGTTTTTCCTCACATTTTCATAGGATACAGCCATGCACACAGGCCAAAGGCAATGGGCTGTGCATTTTCTGCCCAGCTTCACTGTACTTTTAGGAAGGCTGAGAGAAAGCGAACAAGAGTCCAAGTGGGTGCTTTCTGCTTTATTAGAATAATGAGTTTGCCATTTTAACCTAAGTCCGGAAGGTGTGTGAACCAAGTTCAGCATTTATATTCATCATCACAGAATCTGAAGAAAAGATAGGGACACTCATGCCCGGGGAAACCACACATCCTGAGGCCCCCAAAGTGCCACAAAGAGGCTTTGAAAGTCACCCCGGTTCCCCATGGACCATTCACCTGACCCTTCCTGCACCCCAGATCTGGAGGAACTGGCCTCTCCTCCCTGCCGGTGACTCATCCAAATGCCCAGCTGGAATCTCCTTGGCTCCCCATGACACCCTCCTCAGCCAGTCCTGTGCACCTGCCCAGTCATACCTCATACTGAGGACTTTCAGAAAAGCTGCCACCCTGGCTCATGACACAGTCCGGTGAATGTCAGGAGCAAGAGCATCCAAGACCTAATTGCCAACTCCCTGCTTGAGAGCACCCACCCACTCGCCTTTTAGTGCCTCATCCCCAACCAAGGATTGTCAGGGAAAGCAACACCCAACCTAGCAGGCAGCAGAGTCAAATGAAGAGGCGGCAGGGCCCCAGATGCTGAAAGCTCTCTCGAGATGGCTAATTTCTGACGTGTACTCACACCGCCACTTCTGCCAGTTGAGTTGGATGCTCAGCCATGTCACTTGTAATTGTACCCCAACCTTTTTCATGCCAGTTGCATGTGCTGTTCTTGTAATTATGTACTTTAATTAAATGTCACATAAACTAATGAAAGATGAACATGAAAAGAGAGTTGTTTTTATGTACAGCAAGCGGAATGCCTTGGAAAGACTTGATAAAGATGAGTCACTTCAAAAAATAAAAGAGGCAGGCAAATTTGATGGTAAAACAACCGTAAAAGATAAAACATAAAATTATAAAAGTCTTAGAGGATTTTGCCAAAAAGCAGAAGTGGCGCCTGGCGACAGTCAGGGACGGGAAGAGCTGGAGCATGGTGGGAAGGAGGTGGGAGCCCCAGCTGATCTAAACCAGCCATGTGAGTGAGGAGAACCTTGCTGTTACTGGCTGGGCAATGGGCGGGTCAGGTCACTGACGGACACATCATACGTTATCCACCCGCAGATGGATTTGAGGATGGTTTGAGCAGTGCTATGTGGCTGGATATAAGGATTATTTCTAAAAGAATGAGCAAGCCAGCTCCTTCTCAGGCACCCTCTCACTGTTCCTTAGTGTCCTCACTGCCTTCCTGCCTGGAACCAGCAGGAGTCTTGGAAACTCCTCTCTGTCTGAAGAGTCTGTCACCCCCTGTGTGATCCCAGGCTGTCAATCAGGTCAGGGAAATAATGCTTCTCTGAAAACCTTCTTCCAGAAAACCCCAGCTCATTGCTTGATCGCCTTTCCCCGAGTGAAGACAGTTATTGATGAACTTGGGGAATATACAAGAGCTTCTGGTGACAGATCTGACCTCATCCTCCTGCTGCTCATGAGTATATCCAAAGAAGAGGTTAAATCCTTTAGTCAGAGCCTTAAAGTCGTCCTGGGCCTGGTGCCCGTACACTCAAGAAAAGTCCGACCTAAATGAATTCAAGACAGTAGGTGAGAAACCCCAACTACACATTTTCCCTGACTGTGGGTTTCCTAACAGTCAGAACAGTCAGCAGTCCATGAGCCTGGGTCTGTGGCTGCTCCAGAAGGAAGCGGGGGCCATTGAATGAGCTAGAATCCCGGTATGTGTATGCAGGTGTCAAGCAAAACATGTAGAATCGGCATCCCTAGCATTGAACAAGTCCTAACCCTAAAGGAGCAAGGCAAATGTAATTGGATATAGATAGATCAAGAAATACATATTTTAAGATAATTTCAAAACCAGAAAATAAACCGAGACATAAAACGCAAACTTCATTAGATTGAAGAATAAAAGGAAAAGAAAGTGGCGTAAGTGACTTAGTTGTTCTCATATATTAAGCAAGTCAACAAATTACATCGAAGTTGGTAATTCATATCTAGATTACTGCTAGGAGAATTAAAAAGAGAAATAGGTAAACGAAGGTGTGGGACAGAGAACTTTTATATTGAATACTCTCTTGTACTGTTTGAATTTCTACGTAAATACTAAAAGGTCTAGAGAAATGTGCACTAAGTTTTCTGAAATGTGTTCATGGAGAAAGGCAGTGGAGAGTGACTGAGAAGGGAATAATTTTAGCCTCTCCTACTTCTGAACATTTATCCCCAATGAGTGTATGTTTCCAGTGAAATTAATATCTGAAAGGCGAAAATAAGTGATTACACATTATAAAATAGAACACTATGACACAATTTAAAATATCATTGTTGTGGAAGATTAACGGCATGGAAAATGTTCATAATATGTGGAAAAACTTTTTAAGAAGAGCCCAAGTCCTATTTCCACCTGGGCAAAATGAAACTGACCACATTCAAACAAATTGGCCAATGCAGGTTTTAACATATATTTAAAATTACTCATCTTATCAGTTATAATTTTTTAAACCTGCTGAAAATAATCAACTTAAAATAGAAGTACAAAAATATAGTAAAATACTCATGTTGTCCAGACATTCTACTGTAGTCTTTCTTATATTTTCCATGAACTTTTAAATTTATACTATATACATATATACATACAGGCACAAACACTTATGATTATATTAAATAAAAATGGGAAAATATAATTCCTACTCGTCTACAAATATAATAGAAATGGCTCAAATTATGTATACCATTCTTGCAAGGGGGCCTCATTAATTTTTTCTGTATTCTAAGCTGACTATATAAACTGCTATAGTGAGAATAGTGTTTAAAATATTATCAAAATTATAAAGACTTTTGAATTCAAAATGAGTTCAAGACAATTAGCTTAAAAAGTCCAAAAGGCTTTATTGAGTTAACAGTAAATTTAAAAATATAAAATTAATTTTAAAGCATTGATTTTTTTTCTAAAGGAGTGAGACATTGAAATTATTTTCTAATTCAGTGTTTCAAGTCATGCAAATGAAATTAACTGCAGTTAGCTTTTCTATAGTATTTGCAAATAGGTCTTAATAGTCACATTACCTACCACCACAACATGCCAATTTAGGAGTAAATCTCACAAAATACATGCAAGTTTTGTTCACTTAAAACTGTAAAACTTTAAGGAGAAAAATTAATGAAGACTAAAATAAGTGGATAGATAACACATGTTCCCAGATTGAAAGACTCAAGCTGTTAATTCTCCCCAAATTGTTCTGCAAATTCAACTCAATCCCAATAAAATTATGGCAAACAGTAGATTATTTTCCTATAAATTTAAACATGCCTTTACCATGTTAACCAATAATTCTACCAGATATTTACCCATGAGCAATAAAAACTTATATTCACAAAAAGATGTATTAAGATGTTCAAAATAGCTTGATACATAATAGTTCAAAATTGAAATCCACACCAATACCATCAGCCGATGAATGGATATACAAATGCCATTATATCTATGTAATAAATACTACCCTCCTATATACAAAGAGCAAACTATTGACACATGCATCAAAAAGTGTCCCCAAAAAAACAATATTCTAAGAAGAAAAAAAAGCACAAAGAGTATGTATGATATAATTCCACTTAAAAAAACTTCTATAGTATACAAACCTAATCTATAGTCACATAAAGATCAATGATTACACGGGCCAAGTAAATGGTTGTAGTAGGAATGGGCTACAAAAGGTAGGAAGAAACTTTCTGGAGCAATAGACATTTATGTCTTTATTGTGCTTGTGGTTACCTGGGTGTAAAATTTAGCCAAACTCATTGAATTGTATACTTACTATGGGTCATTTAAATGTATTTAAATTGTATCTCAGAAATGTTTATTTGATTTTTAAAAAGATAATCAGTGAAAGGTACCTGCATTTTGGCAATATGAAAACTAACAGGACCTGCAATGTATTTTGAATTCCTATCTCATGGTAGAAATATAGAACAATAAAGGACTCTAATCATGTTCAGAAGCCTGTGTCCATCTCTGAATAATGTGACCATAGAAGGAAGTTACTATACAATGCATGCTCTAGCTGTACCTTCAACAGAATTATCTAAAATGGGCATTTATGAAACAAAAGTTTGAGCGTGTTGTTTTACCAATCAACACAGACTTCCTTCACTGGCATCATCCAACCTCTTCAATAAAAAAATAAACAAAGCCACTGTGGAGAACAGTATGGAGTTTCCTCAAAAAACTAAGAATGGAACTCCCATTTGACCCAGTGATCCCACTTCTAGGAATATATCCCAAGAAACTAGAAACATCAATCAGAAAGGATATATGCACCCCTATGTTCATAGCAGCACAATTCACCATACCTAAGGTTTGGAAACAACGTAAGTGCCCATAAGCAAATGAGTGGATTAAAAAACTGTGGTATATCTACACAATGGAATACTACGCTGTGATAAAAAGTAGGAATTCTTAGCATTTGCAACAGCATGGATGGAACTGGAGAGCATTATGCTAAGCGAAATAAGTCAGTCAGAGAAAAATAAATATTACATGATCTCACTCATATGTGGGATATAATGATCAACATAAACTGTTGAACAAAAACAGATCCAGAGACAGAGAAGCATCAATCAGACCATCAAAACTCAGAAGGAAGGTAGGGGGAAAGATCAATCAAAGGACTTGTATGCACACATATAAGCCTAACCAATGGACACAGACAACAGGGGAGTGAGGGCATGAGTCGGGGGGGGGGAGGAGTAGGGGGGATACATATGTAATACCTTAATCAATAAAGAAATTAAAAAAAATAAAAAATAAAAACTTAAAAAAATAAACCAACCAGAGGGGACAGAGAGAACTGCATGTGAATCGTAGGTCCTCTACTTACCACCCTTGTGATGTTGGCAAAGTACTTAACCCTCCTCAGATCTGCTCTTTTCATCTCTTAACTGAGGACAGATTATATAACTCACAAATGAATTCTTTGCGAATATTAATGGAATACCTTATGGGAAATAGTTAGTGATGTTTGAAACATGATATACTTGTGGTAAATACTAGTAGTTAGAGGAAGAAAGGTAGTTCTTGTGACTTGAGATTTGTTTGTTTTTGTTTTCTTGTTATGTGAGATTTTCTAATATATTCCTTTTATTTTATATCAGTATGTACTCCCCAGAATTCCTGGGGCTTCAACAATTCCTTTAATGTGTCATAACTTCTGCTGTTAGAATATATTCAAATTCCTAAAGAATAAAATAATACTCAAATGTTTTCTATGCTATGTTATCATTTTTCCCTTGGTTTATTGTTTGATTCTTCCATAGGAAAAGAGATGAAAATGAAAAAAAAGAATGCATAGATGATTAATTTTAAGGGCGTGGTCAAATCAGAGGGGACAGATCCAGAGGTTTAAATTGAGTCTGGCTTTACTTTCTTCTGCAAAGCTTGGAAGGCAATCATGTCACCACTTGGAATATGAGAAAGCAGGAAATGTGTATCTGACCTTAAGGATGATGAGACATGAGCAAATCCACAGCTGTAAGTCTTGAATAAATATAATGGCTGACTTCAACATTTAAATCCTACCCATCATTCAGGTTCACTCAACAATTTATTTACAGCTTCTAAATTCATTGAAATCGGTTCAATTGCTTTCAGGCAACAAACAGATGGAGTTAGGATTGGTGAATTCAAATTTCAGGCTCACAAACTGAGAGGATGTGCTCCGTCTGAGAACAGACTGCATTGTTGAAGATAAAATGAAAGGGTACTCTTTACACACCAGCATTTTACTGCCGGGAAGCTCCACACATTGATGAAAAGAGTTGGCTGTCCATCTGGAAAAGGTATTTAAAATTAACTTAGATGCAAAGTGCTATTTTCATATAACAATTGGTTTCTGTAGATGTCCATTCTGTCCAAATAGAGACCTATATACACAAGCCTATACATACACAAGCCTAAGCGACCTAACGACCCGTGGACCCATTGACCTGTCAACCGGTTGCTATGATGCTTACTGACCACCAGGGGGCATATGCTCAACGCAGGAGCTGCCCCCTGGTGGTCAGTGTGCTCCCACAGTGGGAGCACCGCTCAGCTGACAGACCCATCCAGGTAGCCCACGAGCCAGGTGGCAGCCACTCACTCCCTCAGTAGTCCTGCAGGTCCAATCTCCAGAGAACAGGCCAGTCACCAATGGACCTGTGCCACCTGCAGGATCCCTCCTGCATTGGGATCCCTCCTGGAAGTTGACCTCAGGCACTATGGCCACTTCCCCTCCCTAGATATTCCTCAAGGAAGAAACGATATAAAAGCGGTTATCAGGTGGCTCCCGACAACCATCAGAAACGTCAGTGGGATGGATCCTGATCCTGGGCCAGCAAGGGCGTCCCACCACCCACCCAGAGGGCCGATCACATCCTGCCCCCCTCCCTGATCCCCCTCAGGATGGGCGCCAGACACAGGGCTCATGGCTGCAGGGCACAAGCCCACGGCAGGCGTAGTGGGGGCTGAGATGAGTGGGAGCGGGCAGGCAGGAGCAGCAGGCAACATTGGACTACAGGTTTCAGCAGATCCCTGCAGGCCACCATGAGGGACCCCACCAGTGCACGAATTCATGCACTAAGTCTCTAGTTAAATATAACATTGAATGTTAAAAGATAAACTGATACATATTAAAATTTTTAAGAATTTGATCAAAAATTGATTTGAGTCAGGTAGCACCAAACTAGAAGTGGTTAGGAATATTCTACAGGCAGGAGCCTGGGGTAAAGATTTTATGAAGAAAAAGCAGAGGAAAGTAAGAAAATCATTGATTGGCTATAGTTTAAAGCCTATCTATTTGTGATTGTTTGTCCTTAGGTTTTAATTTTGTAACCTTGAGGCATTTACAAGCTTAGATTTTGGTTTGCTTACATAGGCCATTATAGCATTAGAGACACATCATTCTAATGGCCTCCTTGTTTAATTAATTTAAATCAATAATCTCAATGCTGAAATATCTTCTGCAACTCTAAAAGTTATCATTGAGGTGATGGAAGGAGACTTGATTTGGGGTGGTGAACACACAATATAATATACAGATAATGTATTATAGAGTTGTACACATGAAACCTATATAATTGTATTAACCAATGTCACCCCAATAAATTCAATACAATTTTTAAAAATAAAAGTTACCATTGAATCACTTGAAAATTGAGAAAGGCTGAATATCTTCAATCTCAGCAATTTATGATGAATTTAGACTATAAAAATGCTAGATGTTAGGCTATAAGATATATAGGATTGCATTTAACAAGTTTTTCTTTTCACACAATGATTCAAGGCATTTAATAAAGTGTTCTAATCAATAGTAAAACACCTGACCAAAGCTATTAGCCTCAGCATTAGAAGGCTAAAAGGTAATACTATCCCAATTATATTATAGCTGCTAGGATGACTTGGTAGCAATTAGCCTGGAAATATGGTTACCCTGAAAAAAGCAGGAAACAGACACACCAGTGTCCAGAATTAAAATGACAGAGGGCTCACAGAGCAGGTCTACAACTGATTGTTAAGTTCTTTTGAGAATCATGTCCTGGCCCCAAAATATGCAAGTTTATAATTTTGGCCACAGACTCGCCAGTCATTGGAGTAACATCCACGTAGTAGAGTCTTGTCCAGGTCTGCAAGGTCTTCCTCGCATATTCATCAATCAGATATGAACTTTAAGAAAGATGAGGCAGACTCAGAGCTCACCAAGACATTCATGGGCTCTTCTCCATGTCACGGCCTCCCTTAGAGTTGGCTTGGGGCCAGGTAGCTGGGTTCTGGGTAATGGAATAGGAGTGGAAGTAACAAACCACTTCCTGAGATGACTATTAAAAACATTCCATCATGGAATCCAGCCCTTCTTCCTGTTCTGTGGCAATGCAAGGAGGCATGTGTAGCTACTAGGTGGAAATCCTAGTGTAGCTTTTAGCTGAAAACAGGCTAGAACTAGGACTCCCTGTTTGGAAGATAGACCCAGGAGAAATGCCCAAGACACACTGGGTGTTGCCTCAGAAAGGTATGAACACCCTCCTTTCTTAAGCCAGTAGGAGCTTGGGATTTATTTGTTATTACAGCATAGCCTACCATATCCCGACTAATATGAAGCTCATGAAAAGGATCTCTTTGCTTTGGCTATAACACAGCAGAAAATGCATTTGGTTACTTTTATGCCTGATATGTCCCTGAGAGAGTTCTGTTACAAAAAGATAACTCTGCTTGATATTCCACCGACAAGAGGGCTCAGATGTAGAAAAGAGTCATTTCAACCACTTTTCCAAAATTAAGAATCATAACCTTTCATTTGTGCAACAATATCAGCTTTTTTCGTAATGCTTTCTCACACACACACACACACACACACACACACACACACACGCATTCACAAAAGCCCTAGAACATTTTTGAGTGTATAAAACCCCAACTTTACGACCGAACAAAGTGAGTAGCAGCAGGGTTTTAAGTGAGGTGCCTAGTAACCCAGCTAGTCCGAGCCCAGATGAGGCAGGCTGCTGCCTTTATCCTCCTGTAATCAAGAAGCGCTCCAAGCGCTCAGCCTTGCTGCACATCTTTACAAGCTCCCCTTTTAATAACCTTTCTCCATCGCATTCCTGACTTATTACCTCCCTGGCTCCCAGCGCTCTTATTGATATGCAGACTCATTCCAGCTGCACATCCCAGTGTTTATGCTGCGTTTACTGTGCTGTCTCCTAACTAGAGTCCATTATCTCCCGAAACAAGAGGAATGTTCTCCAATAAAACGCAGCTTGCCTGTGGCTGCCGGACCTGGCGAGCCCATTACAGGGGGCAAAGTTGTATCTCTGTTGATGGGGAGTAACCTGCTGTTTTCATTGGAGCCTCCCCTTGGGTGGCTCCAAGGAGAGGAGCGACTAGAGGGCTGAAAGCATGTGACTCACTGCAGGGAGCCAAGCCAAGCACCTTTTCAAAGTCACACTCCCAGGCAAGCTTTGCCCACCGACCAGGAACTGAGCTCCAGGGTACATGGGCCCCAATCAGGGCTGTGGGAGAGTCCAGGCCAGGCAGGTTGCACTTGCCGTCAAATTGACTTACACAGAAAGACAGGCTTTGTGGGAGGTGGTTGAAAAACATTTGACCTAAATTGACAACTTGGAGAGTTTAACACTGCTCCGAGCCAGGTTCCAAAGGTGTCTCTGCACTTCCTGCCGGGATCACCCATCTGGCCCACTTAGGGTAGCAAGGAGAGGTGCCTGGCTTCGTGCTGCAGCAGGGCCTGGAAGGAGTCGCTGAGCAAGGGAAGCCACTCTCGCCAAGAGCCACAGGCTGCTTTGAGCTCCTCCCTCATCCCTTCTGCCAAGTATGAATGGCCCGTGATGGGAGATGGTGAGATGTGGTCTTACGTAGGTGTCATATCTCAGAGCCTGCTGGCTTTTAAGTTAGACAATTATGTTTTCAAAATCTGGCTCAGCACTTAATTGCTGGGTGACCTTGGTCAGGTGATTTAACCTTTCTGAGATGTGCTTTTCCCACATGTAAAATAGGCAGTAAGAATAACTACCTTTGCCGAGTTGTTGCAAGGTTAGAAATTATATACACAAACATTTGTAAACATGTGCAATGCTGCGTGTGGCATAAGCCCTGGCATACGATCAGCCGTCAGTAATGGTAGCTCTGTAGTGATCATTGACTGGAAAACTGCCTCTTTGTGCTCTTGCTCTGACCCACCTCTCACCATCTCCATGAAAACCATCTGGAGAGCACCGATCCCTAAGCCTTTCACAGGGAACAGAAACCCAGCTCGGTGCCCAGCACTCAGTAGATACTCAACAGATATTTGTGGAATTGCATTGAACGGAATTGTGCCCCAAATTTTACATCCAGAGGCAGCTTCCTCGGTTTGCTTCACTGGCTTTGATATTCCTCTAAAATGTAAGCTTGGCTTACTCCTGCCTGGAGCTTCAGAGCATTTGGGCTGCAGTTATGAAATGTTTATGATATTTTGTGTATGGAGGATTTCTTACGTAGTCATGTGCTTCACATAATTATATTAATGCTACGGTGCAATTTAAAAAAACAAAAACGGAACAAAGCTGATGGATCACATTTCTATCTACATGCTACCCATTTGGGACTGACATTCTGCACAAAGTGGGAGAGACCCACAAAGGGCTTGATTTTACAGTGACAGCTCGGGCTGACTGTTTAATACTGCAGACTGTGTCATGGCTTCTAAGTCTGCCACAGGGTCGGACGGTTAGAGGGGAACTTAGAGGTCATCCAGTCCTACCCCCAGCCCCGAAACGTCTGCCAGCTCATGTCAGGGAGCCTGCGAACAGCCCTGTCACCACAGGGACTGGCACCAACCCTCACTCACACTGCCAGGCCCTGGGGCAGCAGATGCCCGCAGCTAAGGAGGGGCTAATAGGTCTGCAAGGATGGTAGACGAATCAGCGTACGATGGTACAGCAAGGAGTCTTGCCTGGCCAGCTCCATCTACAAAATTAACCAGAAATGCACGAGGCTTGTGGAATAGGATGTATTTTCAAGGCATACTAGTAGCGCTCTGGCATGTGAGTGTTCATACGGACATGTATGCACATCTCAAGTTAACACTCACAGTGAGGACACACAGTGGGCACCAAGCACAGTGCTGTTTATACATTTTATTCCTGGAGGTCCCATGTGATGTCTCTTTTCAGGTTATGAAGCTAGACTTCACTGAGTGCTCACTTCCTTCGAAGATGTGTCTTAAGGCGTTCATTTACAGCAAGCAGGTCAAACTCGCGGCCTGTGGGCCGCATGCCTCGTTTATTTGGCCCGTGTTAGCCTTTGAATTTGACCTGCTTGATTTACAGTGTTTCCTGCATAGCCTTGGGAGTAAGGGGGTGAGGTTGGAGTTCTATCCTGCCAGCCTAGGTAGTCTCAGATGGAGTCCAGTCCCTGCAGTGGCCAAGGTCCCACAGCACTAGGCTTAAGTGGGGGTGGCTGGTCCCTTGTCCGCATACATAAAGGTCTATTAACATTTAAATTGCTGTTGTGTCTCAGCCTTACATTTCCATAGCTGCCAAGTAGTGGTTAAATTCATATTTTTCCTCTGAACAGTAAATAGTTTCATTTTTTCAAGTAGCATAATTTTTGAAGTTTTCATTCCTCACCACCACTGTATTAAGAAAGCTGTCAAGTTTTGGAATTTCATGGAGCAGTGTGAAGTGGCCTTTGTAAGCTGTGGAGGAGCCCTCTGAGGCCTGACATTCTAAATGTGATGGCTCTATTTACATATATATTGTCCTTCCAAGGAAATGCTGCTGCTTTGGATTTGGGATTACTGGATGTGGACAGTTTGGACTGTCACAGGAGCCTTGGATGTCTTCTATTCATGCATGCAGCCATTCACTCACTCATTTATTTATTCGCTTAGAAAGAGTTTATCACTTGCCTGTGCTATCTGGGAAGGCCTGGGCTCTGTTCTGCCTTTAACCAGTTAACTACCATGTGTCCAAAACGGAAACCATCCCCACACGCCACGATATTTTAAATTTAATTTAAAAAAAATCAATTTGCAATGAATATTATAAAAATAAATATATTACTCACAATTCGGTTGTTCTTGAATATTTTCAGCTGAAAATTCTCACACACAAAAAAAATGATTTTAAAGTTGGTCAGGGCTGCCACTTAGGGAAAACATTTTTTTGTATAGACGCACATAGCGTGTGGGGAAGGTCTGCGGCTTGTGTCTGCAGACGCTTACAGCGTACAATGGGTTAAGGTAGGAGACCGGAGTTAGGAATCAGCTGCCTAGAGCAGAGAACCCAAACACTGAAGTTGATTAGCCGTATACAGGGTGTTCCAAAGAAATGTGTGCACACTTTAACAGCTGATAGCTCAATTTTGAAAATGAAATGTATTTTAATAAACGCTGCCTTTATAATTATTCAAAGTGCATGTTACATTTTGCGGGGACACCCTATATGTCATTAGCAATTTTTATTCTGCCCAAAGAATTTGCAATGTCTTCCATCTGGGGGGAAAAATAAGAAAGAGGATCCACCTTGAGGAGCAAAGGCTATACAATGTGTGTCAGGTGCGCAGGACACAAAGCAATGGCTGAAATGCCTTAAGGCCAGACATTATCCTGGGTGACCAAAGAATAAGCTCACATTCTAACCATGGCAATGACGCTCGCACAGGTAGGAGCAGAGGAAGGCAGAATGCCAGCACACGCTGTGGAGGCAGAGCGAGGGAGAGAAGCTCAGAGCCGGCACCTCCCCCTGACAACGAGAAAGCAGCATGGAGGGCCAATTCAAGGCCGGCCATGGTCCACAGATGGGGTGAGACTTATATTCCCAAAGCAATCAGGTCATATATGTACTGGATAATTGTGTTAACCTTTACATGCATGTTTTGTTTTGTTCTAAACAATATCGAGTGACAATGGGAGGTGAGATCTGGCAGACTCACTAGGATGATAACACACAGGATTAATATTGAAAGCTGGGAAAGAGTATATCAAGGGAAAAGGAAAGGAGGAGAAAATAGTGTATACAAAAAAGGTGATGGGAAAGCAAGGTAGTGTATCCTCCTGCCACTCCAGAGTGGGCCTTCCTTCCACTCAGGGAAAGGAAGGCTGTACTAGGAGTTGGTCCCCTGTGGTGTGTTAGCCACAAAAATACTGACAATAAAACATGTTTGTTTTTGTTTTTGCATGGGATTGTACCCCAACTATCTAGCCCCCAAGAAATTCTGATCACTTTTTAAAAAAAATATTTAAAATGCTTACTATAATCCTGGCCCTATGCGAGTAAGTATGGATGCGGGAGGGAGATCATCTGGGTGTGGGGGATGCAGCTGATGTTAGACTTCACAAGGCATCAAGCTAATGGTCAAGTAATGGAGGCAAAAGACACTCATGTTTCTGAGAACAAAGCCGTGGGCCAGCCAGATTCTGGAGGAGGAGGGGGCACTCACTCGGTTCTGGGCCAAATGAATTCAATGACTTGATAGATGAGGCAGGAAGCGGATGCTCACCATTCCAGGAAGAGAGCATGGTATGGAGCAACGAAAAGAGTCCACATGTGTGATGTCAATTTGGGAATGATGAGAATGATAAAGTATCTATTAGGGGCTCCCCAGAAAAGAATGATTCTGGAGAGTCTTAAAAGTCAGGCGAGGCTTAACTCTTAGTAGACAATGGGGGGGGGGTGGCCCTCGCATTTTCTTGAGCAAGCCAGTGGTTTAGGAAGACCAACCTGCACAGGATAAATAGTGCAAGGAGCAGAGCGGCAGAATGAATCACCGTCATCTGAGTGTGAGCTGATCAAAAACGGACCAGAGTTCCGGCTGTTGACGTGGAGATGAGGGGTACAAATTGAGGGGTGATTCGTCATGGTGATTTACACTCTGCGTAAAATATTGAGTGAAATAAAGTCTGTGAAGAAAGGTGTAATGTTCTGAAGAAGGTGCTGAGGGATAACTAGGACATGGATATTCCTAACAACTATTTGCAACACTGTGCATGCCTTAAAAGAGTTAGGGAGAATATCACGTTATAAGCATTGGGGAAACCACTCACAAGTTACCGACACAACCCCAGTGCAGTAATCACGGGGTGGACATTGGTTTGCTACCTAAACCCCCTCTGGGGGAGGTTATACTCACAACTTCCTTTTCCCTGAACTTATTCAGACATCTCCTTTCCTCCACATCTCCCAAGCCAGAAGGCCAAGAAAAAAGCTAAGTATCTGTGGGATGCTATTCGACGTATAGTACATGCAGGGCAGCCAAGAAAGCAAGAGATGACATATCAACACATCTCAAACTTTTCCCTAGGCAGGAAGAAAAAAAATCTCCAAGCTACACAGGGTTCTACGTGAAAGCAGGGAGGAAAGGAGGACAGTGGGTAAAACCATTTGGGATCACCTCTGCTTCCTGGTGCTGCGTGCTCCTTCCCAGGGCGATTTGAAGCCCTACTGATGTCCTCAGGGATGGGAGAGGATGCATGTGCTCCAGGAAGAGTTTCCTGGGAAACCAGAGCATATTTATAAACACATTGTGTTCCGTTCTTTCTGTTATAAGAAGTTCTGCAGCCCAGAACTTCTCACCTGCCTCCTTCCCAAAGGCGAACTTCCCAAAACAATCACCAAGGATGAGACTTTGCCCGGAGGAAGACTGCAGGAGGCCATGGCCCTTTAAGTTAAGCGCACCCACTTGCACAGAGCCAGCCATCCTGGAGTAAACTCTTGTCCCTACTCTCAGTGGGTGGGGTCAGCAGGCACCTGTCTTGCAGAGAGCCAGTCTACTGCACACCTAGAGCCTTTCTGAAGCTTCCTGACTCCTTGTAAGTCCTGGAGCCTTACTGACTCCAGAATGATTCCTTACAAGTATTCTGAAGTCAATGAACGTAAAGATCTCAACCCCAAATAATAGAGAAGGTTTATAAGTGGTTCTCTGCTATGTTCCTCAAGGGATAATGAGACATCGGTCTTCAATTGGTTTCTCAATTACCTGGCGTGATGTATCTGCAGAATCTCTGTCATAAATACGCAGCCGCGTGAGACAAGACCAGAAAGCAGAAGTGAAGATGACACCAGGAGCTGCAAATTCTTGGGGGCTGATGCTGCTCTGCAGACACTCCTGATACTCAAATCCCATGACATGCGTGCCCTGCTTTAACTGGACCACCCCAGTTAATGAATGCATCTGTTAATTTACTGCAGACTGGCTTTTCTTTAAACTATGACAGATTCAATTTCCCCTGAGATGAACCATTCCAAAATCGATAAGGACCTGTGACTTATATGTATATGCACTTCTCTGGGAAAAAGACCATTTTGTAAAAAATCCTTGTGCCTGGTGGTATAATATTGGGTCCCTGCAACTCATTAATTAACTATTGGTATTAAATAGTAGAAAATACAGTCTACTAAGTGGCAAGGAATTTTAAAAGTATATACATAACGAATCTTGGTCGATAACCCTGCAATCTTGCAGGAGATAAGGATCAGACAGGAGCAATAGCAACTGAGAGGAGAATTTAAACGAGTGCTAATCACAATAATAGCGAATAGTCATCATAATAACATGTGCATATAGCAAACAGCATTAGTCAAGCTCCAGTCTACGTTTTTTTAGAGATGGTAATTCAATCATTGTCTGTGAGATGGAGGCCGTACTTATCTTCATTTTACAGCTCTGAAAACTTAGCTCACAGGAGTGAAGTCACTTGCTCAAGGTCATAAAGCTAGTGAGGGGCAGGGCTGCGTTTTGAACCAGACTATACACTTCAACTCCGGGCGCCATGCTCTGAACCGCTGTGCTGTGGGAGTTCAGAGCCAGCCCCCCGGGGCAGGCACAGGAAGTTCAGGAAGGCTTCTTGCAGGAACTAGGTTGCAAGGTCAACTGGAAAGGTGAGCTGGAATTTAAAAGCGCAAAGAGGAGAACAGACATTATGACGGGATGAACAATCAGAGCCGAGTCACGGAGGCGGGAATAATGACGGAGGAGAGAATGGCGCTGCGACCCAGGGTGTGGTCGCTGGACCCAGACTTCACAGCTTCAGATCCTGGCGCCACCACTCACTAGCTCTCTGATTTTGGACAAGTTCCCTGACCTTTCTGTTGCCCTGGGTTTCTCATGATAAAGTGGGTGTAAAATCAAAGCACAGAGTAGTAAGCTGGTAAACACTGGTAAGCCACAGCCCTGACACATCGCTTGTGTCACGTGAGGTTTCGTCCAGTGAGTTGGGGCACTGAGAGACAGGCCTGCCTGTGGGGCTCCATGATACTTAAGAGCCTGTCAGGCATCTTCCCCGATGGCCCTCCCCTTCAAGGACCATCTCCTCGGCATCCTGGCGTAATGTTGCCTGGGGACAGAATTAGAGGACAGCTCCGCGCAGGTGCGGTGATATAGGACACCAGTGCAATTGCCATCGAAATAACCACGAGCACTTACCCAGAGCCCGCATGTGCAAAGCGCTTTAAGGTGCACTCAGCCATTTAGACAGAAAAACATGCAGCTGGAATGTCTCCAGGTGGAACCCGTTGCTATAAGAGGCCATGGCTGGCTGCAGTACAGTCAGATATGACTGACTCCCACCCCAGAGCAGCCCGGGGGGGGGGGGGGGGGGTGAGGAGTGAAGGGGGTCAGGAGCCTTACTAGCTCATTAGTGCTAGCTGGATTTAAAAGACAGATTCCCGAATCCCAGGAGGCGGCTCGATGCTTGGAACAAAACCCGGCGCATTAACATCCTAGTATTCCAAAGCGATCCCCGAAGCCCTCCAGTTACGCTGATGGAATGTGATTTATACCGAGCAGAGCCCTGTCAAGGCCAGGCTGGGGAGGCAGGCAAGCAAGGAAATCATTGCGGATTCTCTGCATTTGCCTATTTGCGAACCTCCCGATTAACAGAAGGGCACCTCAGGGGCCCAGGGCTCCCAGCCCCGCCCCGCAGGCCTCCCTGCCACCACGGGCCTGGGGTTGCAGGCCCAGCTTGTCACCACACCAGGCCTGGGGATCTCAGCGGAGCTCTGGGCAGCCAGCAGGTGTTGGAAGTGCCACAGAGGCCATCTCCAAAGCCTCATCTCTGAGTTTGCTGCCGTGGCCCCCAGGGTTACCCCAGGAGATGGGCCAAGATCCAGCTGGCAAGCCGCTTACCTTCCCTGTGGGAGGCTCTCCCCTGGGGAGGAGATGGGACCGTGCTGGTGAGATAAGCGCCGACACCTTTCTCAGGACGCAAAAAAAAAAAAATGCACGGTTTGAAACATTTTCTCCAGCTCAGGACTCTGATGAGCTAGGGTTTCTCTTGTCTTCTCCCCACGGCACCCCGATGGTTACCACGGCAGCCCAGAGAGCGTTACAGAACCAACCAACCAGGAGCGTGCTCTCTGGAGTCCGGCAGGCCCTGGTTTGCATCCATAGCTCCGCCAAATTAGAAAGTGCCCACCGGTGTCCAGGAGCTCCCGCTCTGGAGGTGTGTTCAATTAGAGAACAAAAGACTATCATTTCCAACGTGAGGATCAGTGTGTTAGTCTGGACAGAGTAAATGCTGTAAGCAAACCACTTCTAACTCTCAGTGGCTTAGCACCATACGGTTTATTTCTGCCCCTTGTCACAGTCTAATGCGGCGGGCGGGTGGGGGGGGGGGGGCTGGGGAGGGGGAGTGGAAGTTCTGCTCCACATCGTCATTAAGGGACACCCAGGCTTCTCGGATAAACTGGATCCCACATCTCCTAGAACCTCTCCATGGGTTTCTCCCTGTCCCACTGGCAGACAAGGAAATTATAAAGGAGTTAGGAGCCAAGTTGGAAGTGGCATACATCACTCCCATTGGCACATGGACTATTTCCATGAAGGGAAGGTAGGAAATTATAGTCTATTTCTGTGCACAGGAGGAGAGGAAATTATGAGGGCTTGGGGAGCACGTCAGCTGTCTGCACAATCAGGGAGGCTTCCTGGAGGAAGTGACACCTGAGATCTCTGAGGATGCGCATTCTTACAGCCTGCCCTGTCTCTCAGGATGGAAGTGACCTCAGAGGTCATTCCAGTCACCATCACACAGTTCAGCAAAGCACACATCCCTAGAAGACATTTTCAATGATAAACCTCTGCGGGTGTTGGTCCTGCAGTTAGAGGCTTATGACTTGCAATGGCCATCCGAGGTCATTTGAACCTTTTCCCATTTCCCTGGAAAGTCCCCAGCTAATGAGAGGGAGTCCTTGTCCTGTTTTCAGGACCCCAGAAACGGACAAACATAGGAATCAGTGCCTGGCTGTTCCACTCTCCTGAGACTCACAGATGGACACTATTCACCCCTATGGAGCTGGGAGCAAGAACCCAAGCCCGTTTTCCTGCTCACGGCCCTTTCTCCTTCTGCACACCCCCTGTTTGAGGCCATCAGCTCCTGCATTAGGCAGCTCAGGCCGCCGTAACAAAATTTCACAGACTGGGTTGCCTGATGACAGAAACTTATTTTCTCACAGGTCTGGAGGGTAGACGTCTAACTTCAAGGTGCCAGCAGGGCTGGTTTCTCATAAGGCTTCTCTCCTTGGTTGTATACAGTGCTTCTTACTGTGAGCGCATATGACCCCTCCTCTGTGTGTTCATAGAGAGATATCTCTGTTGTTTCTTCTTCTTCTTCCAAGGACACCAGCCCTATCCTATCCAATAAGAGCCACACCCTTATGGCTGCATTTAACTTTACCTCCTTAAAGCACATATTCCCAAACCTAGTAGTCCCCCTCACCCAGGGGGAATATGTTCCAAGCCCCCCACGCGATGCCTGAAACCTTGGTTAGGACCGAACCCTGCATAGACTCGTTTTTTTCTATACGTACATACCTTTTCACATAAAGAAAGCACCTTATAGCTTCTCGGAATTGCCAGGATCACTACTCTTGCTCTCTGAGGCCATGATTAAGCACAGGATGACTTCAACACGGGCGCCGTGACACTGTGACAGCTGATCTGATAAGTGAGAGGGTGAATGATGCCGTGAGTCAGTCTCCCTGAGATCCGCATGCCCTGCCGAGTCCACCTGCTGTCACATCCTGTCCCCTTGTCTTCCTGCTCGGGGACATTGAGCATCCATTCCAGAGGTCCCCGTGGGCACCACACGGATTCCTTAGGAGGCTCCTGATGAGACTCCCTCCCTAGATTTCCCGGGGTGGACCTGTGGCTCACACACCTTCCCGTCAAGGGCCTGTCTCATTTCCCCGCTCCAGGAGGATGGACGCTCAGCATTTGCGTCCAGGGAATGGCGGGCGTATTTCTTCCAGGAATTTAATAAGATTGTATATGTTTGCCTCAGGGCACTGAAGAAGAGAAAGAAAAATTCCCTGCAACAACATGTCTCTTGTTTAATAAAGTTTTATTATTATTATATATGAGTGTGTGAGGATGAGAAATCCATATCTGTTCCTCACCCTCACAGCTTTATTAGTTCTGAGCTTGAAAAATCAGCGCGGTGAATAACAGAATAAAGATTCTGACTGACCGGAGATTTTTAATATTGGGCTCTTCCAGGAAGCAATCTAATAAAGTACAAGCTTATTGGAAAGTGTGGATGATGTGGAAATGAGTCACAGAGAGGGCAGGGCTGTCCTGGCTCGGACCTGGAGGAGGACAGGTGGATATGACAGGTGACAGGGCCCCTTTGATTGCTGGCTGTACCGTCACCTCAGCTTCAGGGCGTAAAACGAAGCTTCCGGTTATATTTTTCTCTGACTCCTATCTCCAGGTCTTTGTTTTCAACTCTCCTTTAACCAAGGGCATTCCCCTTCCTGGAAAACTCTTTACTTCAGCCTCCAGGCAGGCTCCATTCTGCTAACATCATGTGTGTGCATGCACGTGTGTGTATGTTCAAGCATGTGTGCCTGTGTGTGCTCATCCTGAGGGCTTGTAGTCCCAGCCTGGGCTCTTCCTGGGGATGGTACCTTTCACCTCCTGTAGGAGCTGGGCAATGAATCTAACCAGCTGTGCGCCATCCTAGGGGCTCTGCAAGCCCGTATGCCCCAGATTACACCCTGCGTGCTCTCTGCCTGCAGGGGCACCAACGAGAAGAGCAACAGGGCAGGGGAGATGGCCTCATCCATCTCTGCTTCCAATGCCTTCATCCTCTGTCTTAGGGCTGTGTGTTCTGGGAATAACTATTCAAAGCTCCAAGTCTCCTCATTTTTTGCATTGAGTTTTCATTACAGTTTAAACAGTGCCGTGCATGGAATTAATGAGTGGAGTCCTGCAGGATGTTCAGCCAGAAGTCTCAGAACCCCAATGGTCTTGACCGAGAGCCTAGGACCACTTGTCGCTTAAATGATCCATAATTTTGTTCCTGATTAGTAGCGAGTAGGACCGGCAGCTGCTCTGAGGACCCCTCGGCCTTCTGCTCAGCCATGAGCCTATCTGACTCACTGCTCTGTCTTAAGGACGTGATTCAGGTTCAGAGGGTTCCTCAGAGGTGGGAGTTTGTGACTCCACAGGACATGAGCAGCAGAGGCCACCCTTTTTATAGGACTATGCTCACACAAAGAAAAACCAAAACCCTCTGCATGGATGCTCAAGAAAAAAAATCCTTTGTCCCCTAAAACTGTCTTCCCGTATGCTCAGTGCCTATTATTCTATTACTAGAACTTGGCTCCCTTGGGATTGCAAGGTGTTTGGTCTTTTAAAGTCCTTTATTAAAATACAAAGACATATAGGAAGGCTAAAACCTTATATTCTCGACAAGAATCTATAGTTGTTGAGAGCAGAAAAGATGACTGAGATGCCTATTCTCGTATATTAAGTTCTGACCTGCCCAGGATGCTCCAAAGGTTAAGGCGTCCTGTGTAATCAAGGTGCTCAACTTGCTGAAGACTTACCTCTTAAGTAATATAAAATATTTGGGCAGTGATCTCATCTAAAATGCTTCACATTGCCCTACCCTCTTAAATGCAGACTGCCAAGTGCAACAAAACACTTCCTTGATCATGCAAGGTCATCATTAGAGCCCCCATTAGTGTCCTCTGCCCTGGTTCCCTCAGAGTCCATCACCGTAGGCAGGGCCATTTGTACCTGTAATGGCCGTTCTTGCATGTCTCTAAGCTTTCTGTCTTCTGCTGCTCCTATAAACCACCCTCTCTCTCTTCTTGCTTGTGCCTGAAGCATTCTTTCTTTGCCTTAAGCATTCTTTCTCTTTCCAAACCTATCCTTTTAAGCACCTGTGTTGTAGGAAATGCTAAAATACCCAGGCTTCTGAGGGATTGTGAGTAGAAGAGAAGACAAGCTTTGAATTAGAATTTTTCCCATCATCAAGGGCAAGAACTTTATTACAGAACCCACTTATTCTTATTATACAGATATTTTTGCTTTTTCTCTGATTCTCAGCTATTATTTGGATAAGTGAGGTGACCAGATATCCTGGTACATTTTAGGAGAGGGGAGTTCCTTAGAAAGTAGGGACAGAGATAACTGCCCTACAAGGGAAGGGAAGGGGCAGCAGATGGCGACCTCACTGCTCTGACTTGCCTTGGTGTCATCAGCAATCCCTGCCTCCTAGGCAACAAGTTACTTCAACATGAATCATTGTCCAAAGTGGGACGGTTTTGAGAATGAAAGGGTGCAATGTTAATAATTATTTGAAGACAACGAGCACAGACCAGGCCTGTCCTAGGCAAATCAAGACCTAGGGTCTCCCTATTGCTAGAAAACGTCAGCAACATCAGCGGGCATAGAGCACTGAAAAGGTAGCGAACTACTCTGTAAGGTTGGATGTTGACTGCAGCAGCAATCATAGACTCTTGTCTGGCAAGTTCACCATTTGGAATTAAATTTACAGGAAAGGATTCTGGCCAATGGCATAGAACAAATAACATTTTAGCCAGGCCAACACAAAGATTGTTATCATTCCTTTCTTATTCCATGTGCTTACCCTCTTTCTCCAAATACCACTAAGTTTCTTGGGTTGGCAAATAGAATGTGTTTCTGAATTATTTTTCTTGGAATGTCTGTTATAAACAGTGTATGGACATCAGCTTGGGCTGAAGTGCTACAGTCATTAAATCAGATAATGTATGTAAAGTGCTAAGTGTAATGTCTGGAATCTAGAAGTACTCAATTAATATTCACTGAAGCAAACTAGGTGCATGTGTAAGTACACACAGAGAGAAATATAATGCTGCTTTTAAACTAATGCACAATCTGGCAAGGTAGGTTCATATTTAAAATATCCTTTAGCTAGCCCAGTTGGCATGGCCCCATGATTGAGCACTGACCTATGAACCAGTAGGTCACAGTGCAATTCCAAGTCAGGGCACATGCCTGAATTGCACACTGGATCCCCAGGGTGGGGCATGCGGGAGGCAGCCAATCAATGATAATCGCTCATCATTGATGTTTCTATTTCTCTCTTCCTCTCCCTTCCTCTCTGAAATCAATAAAAATATTTTGTTCATTTTAAACATCCTTTGGCCTAGATATCCAACTTGTAAGAATTTGTCCTAAGGAGACATATTTTTGTCACAGTGTTGTTTATGTTACTGAAAAAAATGGAAATAACCCAAATCTATCAATAAGACATTAGTTAAAAAAAAATAACTGGGCATCTATACAATAGAATATGATATATAGCTCTTAAAGATAAGGAATCAGAATTTTATTTGTTGACATAATAAAGACAATGTGATTTACAAAGTAGTATTTATGGTGTAATTCTTATTGTCAAAAAAATTTTTTAAATAAATAACAAAAAATATCTTAAAAATATATACCAAAATTATATACCTTTAAAAAAATTTTTCTTAGTTATTACCTCTGAATTGTGGGATAGCAACTAAGCTTTTCTTCTTTCTTGAATGTTTTAAATTTGTTCCATACAAATGTACTCCATAGTTATAGCTAGATATTATATACATATATGTATGTACATAACTTTCATAATCAGAATAAAGTAATACAACTTTTTAATAATAACTCCCAGCTCAGTCCACGCCCCTCTGAGAGGCATTCCAGGCTCTCCAATCAGTGTTTGATGATACTGCTCTCTGTGCTCTCAGATTCCCTGTGTGTGTAACTGTGTTTGCATTTCTCTCTCTGTTACAGTTTTCCTATTACATATTGGCCTCATCAGCGAGACCATGGGAATGTGAGTGCAAGCCCTTCACCTGATTCATCTTTGATTTTGCCTTATATGCCACCTGACTTATAGTTTACACTCAGTAAATATTTATGGAGTGAACAGATGCATAATGAATAGGCCCCTGGATTCTCAAACTAATCCAGTCTTCAGAGTCTAGTGAGCAAGGCAAAGCAGAAGGGATGCTCCCCTCGCCCCTCATAATCTGGCTGCATCACACAAGACCCTCAGTCTGGGAACCCCCAAAGGGGCTCCCCCTGCACAGCAAGTGCTCACTCTGTGTGTGTTGAAAGAAAGGATAAAGGACCGGATAAACAAAGACAAAAAGAGATTGTACCAATACCAGCTCTGTCCCAGGCAGAGGATCAAGTCTCAACTGGCACAGAGAGCTGAAAATCGCCCTGAAATTAGAAGACAAAGGTGCAAGGGAACCTTAGAGATCATCTAACCCACCTTCCCCACAGCACAGGTAGGGAGACGATGGCTGAAAGAGGAGGGATGATTTCGCAGCCACACATGGCGGATTAGCTGTAGAATCGGGGCTGGAAGCTGGACCTCTCACCCCCGAGCCTGGGGCCCCTTCCCTGCCACGCTGCCTCTCTCCTCCACCATAGCCTGAGTGCCTGCTGTTCCAGCAGCTCTCATTTTCTAGCTGGATAAACAGAAGACAACATCAGGATGTTCCCTATTCATCTCGGTTTGTCTTTTCCCTTCCTTCCCTCCATTCTCTATGCTGTTTAAACCGGACCCCAACCCAGAGCAACTGCCCCTCAGTCAGCAATCTGCATGCACCTCGGGACCCGGCTGCTGAATCTCACCTCTGGGGGTTTTGTTCTGTTGATCTGTTGAATAAAAGCAAATTCTGCATCAGGCAACAAGCACTTTCCCATTCTTGAATAATTGAAAGGCTGGGCCCCGAGCCGCAGCAGGCCAGGAACGGATTAGAAATGGAGACCAGGGATCCAGCAGCCCTCATCCCCGTGAGCGTGGGCACTCTGCAGGGACACCGCCTCCCTCAGGCCTGCTGCAGGGCCCGGGCCTGCTTGTGCAACAGCGAGGAGAACTTTGCAAGCAGTTGCTTCTTCCTAACTCCATAGCAACCCTCTGTGTCTGCTCCCAGATTAATCTGTCTGGTGAAAGCAACAAAACATGGATGGCCTCATGTTCCGCATCCCCAAGCCTGTGATGACGGATCAAAAGAATTAAAAGTAAGACTTTGAACAAATGTCTTTGTCTTGTTTTCACATGGACCAAGGGTGAAAAAAGGCTCATTTCCCAGCTCACATATAAGTACTAAGGATATACAGGCCTTCTCTTGGTTTTGATGCTCGCCTTTACAGCTCAGATGAAAACTACAACATGCACCTGATGCTGATGACAGACCTTCTTATAACCACACAGCGACATGTGCAGAACAGGGATCTCCTTTACCTGGAGGTCAGGGGGCAGAACAGCCCGGACACGGCCTCCAGCCCATGCCTGCATTACCCTCCCAGGGCCAGCTGCCTCCAGGCTGGATGCTTCCCGCCCGTGCTCAGTGCAGCAGCCACAGCTATTTCTGCAACCTTCACGTAGGATGGATCCTTTCTCTCCCTTCACGTAGGATGGATCCAAGTCCTGCAGGGGAGTTTCCAGGGCCCCCTCATTTCAGTCTGTCTGAGAGCAGGTCCTGACCACGCGCTGGGCTGCCCTGCAGCAGTCACCCCCCAGGGATAGACTCTCTGGCTTTCCTTCTGTCCTCAAGTGCCAGGCTGGTGGCTCTGGTCCTTCATGTTTGTCCACCAGGCCAGGAGCATTTTCCTTGGTGAGATACTCCTCTCACTCAAGGCTCAGATTCCTAAGGATCTGTCATCCCCAAGGAGGTGAACTCCCGGCGGTATACATCCCTAGAGCGGCCTACGCCACCTCGCCATGTCCCTGTGGTAACTGCCCCAGTGGTCATCTTCTAGCAAACTGTGAGCTCCATCATCCCACAAAATCATAGCTATTGTGAAGTCGGCTCAGAGGAGGGTTTAGTCAATATTCACTGAGGGAACAAATAAGCAAATGGCTGAATAAAGAGCAAAAATAGAATCAAAAGGGGGCTGCTGAAAAAACCCTTATTAAGTATCTTCTCATTCATTTTTGTTTTTTGGTGTTTTTTTTTTAATGAATATGTATCACCTGACAGGCATGGCTATGAACCAGAATGTCAGGGTTCGATTCATGCCCTGGTTTCAGGCTCGATCCCCAGTGGGGGACATGCAGGAGGCGGCCAATCAATGATTATGTCTCCCTCTCTCCTTTCCTCTCTGAAATCAATAAAAATATTTTAAAAAATGAATATGTATTTAGTGTCCGCTATATGCCAGGAACTGCTTTAGGCACAGAAAAAAAATGCAGCGGAAAATAAAATAGGCAAGAATTTTTGCACTCATGGGGTAGCTTTTGTTCTAGTTAAAGGAGACAGATAATGAAAACAATAAACAAAATATGTGGTTTGTTAAAGGTGCTTAGTACCACTTTAGGGTGGTAAGGGGAGGAGGCAGGGGATGTTTCAACATTGCTGCTGACCACAGGTACACGGTTCCTTTGCTACCTAAGACATGTCTGTATCCATGAATATTTTTTTCTTTTTTATCCAATTCCCCTAATGGTGTACATTTAATTAGCTTTCTATTTTAATGCTATTTTAGCTCATTCTGGGATGATATATGGGTCAAGCATCATTTTTTTCTCCACCAACGTATTTCCTTTGGATAACTTCCTAAATGGGGAATTGTTTAATCAAAGTGTATATTTTAAGATCTCGAGATGTACTTCCATTTTGTTACCACAGATAATTTTGGAGATGTATTAGGCCATTTTAGCAAAAATGCTCGTACCAGGTTCATCATACCCTCAGCAGGGCAGAGAGCTATGTTGTTGGATTACTCGCAGTTGTTATTTTCGTAGACGTGAGAATGGCATGTCAAGGTGGCTTTTGTTTGTACTTCTTGGGTTCTCCCATTTTTAGTTTTGAAATCTGATTGTCTGCATACAAAGCAGTGCCACCTCACCTGGTGGAAAGCATGACTGTTTTCTAAACTTTTCTTTTTTTCTTTAATCTTTATTGTTGAAAGTATTACAGAAGTTCCCCTTTTCCCCCCATTGATCTCTTTCAACCCACTCCCATCTCCCCCTCCCCCAGGCCTTCACCACCCCATTGTCTGTGTCCACGGGCTATGCATGTATGCACATAAGTTCATTGGTTGATCTCTTCCCACCCACCCTTCCCTGCCTTCCCTCTGAGATTCCATAGTCTGTTCATGCTTCTATGTCTCTGGGTCCATTTTTCTTCATCAGTTTATTTTGCTCATTGGATTCCACATATGAGTGAGATCATGTGATACTTATCTTTCTCTAACTGGCTTATTTCACTTAGCTGACAGCGGTTCTCAATCTGTGGGTCACGGCCCCTGAAAATACATCCTGCATATCAGATATTTACATTATGATTCATAACAGTAGCAAAATTACAGTTATGAAGTAGCAATGAAAATAATTTTATGGTTGGGGGTCACCACAACATGAGGAACTGTATTAAAGGGTCATGGCATTAGGAAGGTTGAGAACCACTGGAGTATAATACTCTCCAGGCCCATCCATGCTGTTTCAAATGGTAAGAGTTCTTCCTTTTTATTGCTGCATAGTATTCCATTTTGTAAATGTACCACAGTTTTTTTTTATCCATTCATCTGCTGATGGGCACTTAGGCTGTTTCCAAGTCTTAGCTATGAACATAGGGGTGCATACATCCTTTCTGATGAGTGTTTCAGGTTTCTTAGGATATATTCCTAGAAGTGGGATCACTGGGACAAATGGCAATTCCATTTTTATCTTTTCAAGGAATTTTTCAACCAGAGAGCAGAGACTGCATCTAAGACCAAACAGGAAAGTAGATTCCACAAAACAATCAGACACTTTTCCCCCTTGGGACAGCTAGATCATGAAAGCTGCTAGAACTAAAATCTGCCAAAGACTAGTAGGGCTCTAAACGCAACCCTGCCATGTAGGCACCAGGTCAGATACGAATCAAGTACTTGAGGCAAATGAGCAAAACTCCCATACCATGCTCAGAACTAAAGTTTGCAGGTTCCTAAGAGCTCACAGAACATCCACACTCGTTGACCCATTGAAGACTGGCCCTCAAAGGTCATGGTTGTTGCCCTTTAATTACCTTTGCAGAGTAAAGATTTTGCGGTTTACAGACTGGAGGCTTGATTAGTCAGAGTATTCCTGTATGGCTGAATAAATTGGTAAGTAAAGGCTTTTTCAGTTAATTACTTAATTTTAAAAATTAGACCAAGTAGCTATTTAGATCATTCCTGATTCAATCTCATTCTTATGGAACCATAAGATGTAGTTGTTGTTGTTTTTCAAATTGAACATGGGCTCAAATAAATCAGATGTCTTTTAATTTTAACGTTACAAGAAAGTAGTTGAAAAGTTCAACTGATATTCAATTTACTGTTAAATATAGGACACTCTGGACAATTTATGTGTTTCTAATTACCTGGCATATTTTTTTTCTTTTAATATCAATGAGATACTATGTCTTTTGGTTTCCACTAGATTTCATGTATTCATATTCCTTTTTTTAAAAAAAGTGACATAATTTACATATTATA
The DNA here is from genome assembly GCF_963259705.1 of Myotis daubentonii. Classification (NCBI taxonomy): domain Eukaryota; kingdom Metazoa; phylum Chordata; class Mammalia; order Chiroptera; family Vespertilionidae; genus Myotis; species Myotis daubentonii. The sequence goes on along the minus strand of NC_081851.1, from coordinate 71,185,928 downwards.
ACCATCACCTTTATATGTGAAGTTCTATGAGTTTGACACATCAGTTTATAAATAATGGAACAGCCACCTGCACCAAGATGCAGACCCTTCCATCTCCTTCAAAAATGTCCTTATCCCCTTGGCAGCCTCTCCCTCTGTGTTCAGCCCCTGGCAACTACTGATCAGCGTTGCCTTGTCCAGAATCCCATGTACCTGGAAGCAAACAGGATACAGTATTTTGAGTATGGCTTCTTTCATCTAGCAGAATGCATCTGAGATTCATTTAGGTGTTGCGGGTATCAGTCCTATATTCACTTTTATTGCGAAGTAGTTCCATGGATGTCCCATGGTGTGTATCCATTTATTACTTAAAGTACATTTGAGTTGTTTAAATTTAGAGAAATTGTGATCTAAAGCTGCTATAATCATTCAGGTACAGGTGTTGGGTGATCATGAGTGTTCATTTCTCTTCTAAATACTTAGGAGTGCATTTCTGGGTTGTCCAGTGACTTATAGGAAGTTTCCAAATAACTGCATTTTTCACTCCCACCAGCCATATATGAAAACCCTGGCCGTTACACGTGCTCATCTGCTCCTGCTATTGTCTGATATTTTTATTTTTAGCCTTTGCTTTAGGTGTGTAGATTAATTTTCATTTTTCTGATGATTAATGAACAAGAGGAACATTTGGGGGCTTATTTTCCATCCATATTTTGGGGTAGAGTATGTATTCAAATATTTTTTTATGTTTTATTGAGTTAGAGGCTTTCTTATTATTGAATTTGTAGATCAATTTATATATTCTGGACACAAGTTCTTTCTTTTTTTTGCCAATATTTTGTTTTAGCCCGTGATGTCTTTTCATTTTCTAAACAGTAATTTTGCAAAGCAGTTTTTCAACATGAAGAAGTTCAGTTATATTCCTTGTTAACAGAGTGTGTGTGTCTTCCTACCTCTTTCTACTCCTTGCACCACCATCAGTGACCATTGTGCAATAGGTCTGTTTGGTCTACTTCACTAAGCACACGTAGTTGCCACTCCATCTCCTTAGCATGAAGAGAATAAGAATTATGACATGGAATGAACATTGAATTGAGAATCACAATACCTGTATTCCTGTTTGGTCATTGATTTGCTATCAATCTCAAGCTTATTTTTTTAAATATAGTTATATTGATTTCAGAGAGGAAGGGAGAGGGAGAGAGAGATAGAAACATCAATGATGAGAGAGAATTGGCTGCTTCCTGCATATCCCCTGCTGGGGATCGAGCCTGTAACCTGAATCAAATCCAAGACCCTTCAGTCCTTGACCAGAATCAAATCCAAGACCCTTCAGTCCACAGGCCTATGCTCTATTCACTGAGCCAAACCGGCGAGGGCTCAAACTTATTATTTAAATTCTCTAGGATCCCAGTTTTTTATCTACCCATTAGCAATGAAACTCACCTTACCCATTTCAAGAAGGGTGAGGACAAAGTGAGATAAAAGGTACAAAATCACTTGCAAAATACTGGAAGGATCGCACATGCACAGGACATCATTAAGGGACATTTTTCTCTTCCAAGACCCTCCCTTCAACTTTGACAGATAGGACCCCGCATTACAAAGGTTCCTCTGTAACTACAAATAAAAGGCTCTGAGATATTTTGTGTGCCCAGTGCTTCTCTCTTTTGGTCTAGAATATCCTTTGGCCACTTCAAATTTTCTATCCATGCTCTTATATCAATTTTATTTCTTTTAATTCCATGCACTGTATTTTATACTGGATAATCATTAGACTGAGTTTCAGAAACTGAATTTTTATAATTTTTAAATTTTCAAGAAGAAACACTCTAACCAGCAAGAGAATTGAATAAGATTCCTTCCTTTGGACATTTGGCAGAAACATCTACTTTCATGAAATAGTGGTGTTATTCAACAACGGGGCATGATATTTTTCTTCTCCCTCTCAAGGGAGGAAATTGAAGTATAGCAGAAGATTAAACATTCTCTAGGACGTGGATGGTCCCTTTTCTAGTAAAACTAGATAAAGAAAAGGATATGTCAGTGAGCAAGAATATTTGTGGTTAGGGATTAGATCTGTAAGTTTCTAAATATTGAAACCATCTAGGAAAGGAATAAATTTTTAAAAGGCTTAGTCTGCATAACCACAGAGAGTTGATAATTTGTCATTTCATAAAAATTTTAATTTATTTGTTTAACATTTTGAATTTTATAACATTTAAAAGGCTTCTCTACACATGATGTAGCTTGACTTTGGTAAAATTACTCTTTAGTCTATTTTGGGAAATAAGTAAATCTTACACTGAGCTCGTGTGATAAACAAATAGCTCAAATCCAGAATAATTGTTTTATAATGAAGGTCAAATCATGTCACTGCTCTGGTCAATGGCTCGCTCAGAATGACAGCCAAAGTCTTTACAAGGGCTGATGCCTGGCCCCCTCCCCGCTCTCTAATGTCACCTCCTGTCACTCTCCCCTCTTGCCTGCCCCACTCCAGTTGACTGGCCTTCTGTTCCTCCTTCATGTCAGCCCTGTGTCCTCGCTGGTGCATCTGCCTGGGGGGCTCTCTCCCCAACTATGACATAGCTCATTCCTGGTCCGGGACCAGCTGCATCACTTGCTGGGCCCAGTATGAGATGAAACTGTCTTTTGTTAAATATGATTAAGAATCTTAAGATGGCAACCACAGGGCATTAAACCAAGTGTGGCTCCCCGTAGGTCTGGATAGTGAGCACACCCCTGAAGCCTGCTGCCTGGCCGGGCTCCTGGCTCTCTTTCATGTTTCTGTTCCAAAGTCACCTTATTTTATAGAAGTTGTCCCTCTGTCCATTCTATATGAACTAGTTACTCTCTTTGATGATTAATTGATTATGTTTCCCAGTGGAATATAAGGTCTATACATTTTATACCAACCAGAGCAAAGAACATGCCCAGCACATAGCAGCCACTGCAATATTTGATGATCAAATGAACAAATGAGTAAACAAGAAATAATGGAAATCTAAAGCCATATGAATGGAAAAAAAAATATCGTGCTAAGCGAAATAAGATGGAAAAAGCCAAGACGCATATGATTTGATTCATATGTAGGACATAAACCTGAAAGCAACAAATGAACAAACAAGACAATCAAAAACACACAGATTTTGAAATAGGGAATATAGGAACTATTTGCATGTGTGGGGAGGGGCCAGATTTGAAATCTGAAATGTAGGATCGCGGAGAATGGATTCAGCCCCAGCTTTGACGCTGGCTGGGCTGGGACTGGGCAGGTCTCCTGGCCTCCATGACTCCTGTGCTGCCACCAGTGTAGGGGCATTCCAGCACATCCTTCCATGACCTTATTTAGCAGTGTCAGATTCTTTCAGGAGACAGTATGATATAATAATCTAACCCGGCCGGCGTGGCTCAGTAGTTGAGCATCAACCTATGGACCAGGAAAATTCCCAGTCAAGGAACATGCCTGGGTTGTGGGCTCGATCCCCAGTAGGGCGTGTGCTGGAGGCAGCCAATCAACTATTCTCTCTCATCATTGATGTTTTTATGTCTCTCTCCCTCTCCCTTCCTCTCTGAAATCAATAAAAATATATTTTAAAAAAACCAAATACTAATCTAGACAGTTTAAACTATTTTTTACACATTTTGGGTTTAAAAATGAGATGTCTTTCTTTCTTTAGTCTTCCTTTTCATGATGGTTGAGTTATGAATATATATGGTCTCAGAAAACCATCTTTTCCTGGGGGGATGAGGGGGGCGGGGAATACACTGCTATGAAGAGTAGCTAGAATTTGTAAGAGTAGAATTCTTACAAATAGCTTATCATGCACCAAAGTTTGGGTAACTTGACCATTTAAACTCTTAAGTAGGTCATCCCAATGCGCTTATCTGGGCCCACAGGCTGTTATATGTTAGTTCTTTAAAGAGAGATAGCAGTGGAAATATGGAGGCTCCTGAGCCTTCATGTCTGACTCCTTGCTAGGACATGCTAGGATGTCTATTGTTGAATCATTGTGAACACAGAATCCTCATTTAATACACCAGGCTCTTATTTTGTATTATTAATTCCAAAAATCATGAAGAAATGTTCTGATCATAAATTCTCTTGGCATAGATGATCTAAAAAACACAAAACATTAAAATGCCTTCTGGCTCCATATGTTTCTATGTTGAAAAATATTTGTTTTCCAAATCTCAGCCTCTCTCTTTTTGGGTCAATAATTGTGCACATTATTTGCTTTGTAGTTTGTCTTTCATGTCCATTTTGCTTGAGATAATATCCTGTGTCTTTTTATTGTTCGGATTCATTTTTCCTCTATTCATTGTGTTCTTCAGCAAAAAAAATAAACTGCTTTTTCCCTCAGAATCCACATTAATCCCTCCCACTGAAAGATTTCTGATGGAGTTTTATCACTATTTTTAAATAATGCCCATATTCTATGTGATAGACCCTAATCATATAAAAATAAGCAGAGGCTTGCCCAGCTGCTGTGCTCAGTGGTTGAGCATAATCCCTTGCACCAAGAGGTCACTGGTTCAATTCCCAGTCAGGGCACATGGCTGGGTTTTGGGCACAATCTCCAGCAGGGGGTGTGCAGAAGGAAGCTGATTAATGTTGATTTTTCTCTCTCATCAATGTTTCTATCTCTCCCTTCCTCTCTCTCTCTCTCTCTCTCTCTCTCTCTCTCTCTCTCTCTCCCTCCCTCTCTCTCAAATCAATAAAAACTTATAAAAAATAAGCAGAGGCAAAGTGAACCGAAAATGAGATTCAATATAGATGCCAAGAACAAGGCTGTAGTCTTGGTGCATTGAATGAGGACAGGCTGAGGAGTCCTGAACATCTCAGTACTTAGTATCAAGCTTCAGTGTTGAAGCTTTGACATCCCCAGAAACCCAATTTCTAGGGTCAAGGATTCTCGTTCCTGACTGGGTAGCCCAGGTTATAATAGTTAGAGACACGTGGACGCAGGAAGCCTGGTCATCAGAAAGACAGGTTGGGCAAAGTTTAGTGAATGAAAGATGTTATAACTGAATATTTTATGGCTTAGAGAGTGAGAACAAAATTAGAAGGAAAAGCACCATATTATATATCATATATATAAAGTAGGTTACTGGTATGCAGGGAGTATCAGAGAAGCAGGGCAATCCACAACATCCCATGAATAAATTTACACGTAGATTCAAGGATGCCAGGGATCATTCCCTGCCCATGAAAATCCCTCCCACCCTCCCTCCCTCCTTCCCTCATAAAGGTTTGAATAAAAGCATAAGAAATCTTCCTACAATCGCACATTGAGATAAATTTGACCACCTGATAGAAAAAAAGACCTCTGTGGTAGGTCTGTACCTAACCCCAACTATTTCACCAGCCAGCTTGAGTAAGCTTCTCTTAGACCCTCCAGACCAGCCCTTCCATAATTACCTGGTTGACAGCCTATGGACAGAAGAAGCCCTCTCAAATTTTAAAGCACAGCATTATGAGGCATAAGAAAATAGTTGCCATTTTAAGCTACTAAATTTTTACTTAATTTGTTACATAAATCCATAACTGAAAATGAATTTTGTTCTAGAAGAGGGATGCTATTGTCACAGAACCCTAAAGCCTGTGACATTGACTTTGGGGCCAAGAAGTAAATGACAGGTAAAAGAGCCCGGTGGAGACCCTGGGTGAAATGTGGAAGGACAATGGGAAAAGTGTGTTTGGAGGCTGGAGAATGGCATGTGCCTCCTATTTTCACCTGTTTGTCCAGCCAGCACAGGTTCAGTACTTGCCATGGGCCCGATGTGGTCTCAGAGGTCAACATGCCAACACATTTGTTCTCCCTCACACTTTGCTTCCTTTTCCGTTTCCCACATGAGTTTCTCTGAATATCAGCCCTTGCCTCAGGCCCCTATCTCACTCCTGGCCCTCATTCTTCACTACAGAAAAGAAGAACTTCCTCATTTAATCCATGGCCAGTGTTTCCATTGCTACCTAGATGCTGTTCTCTCTCTAATATATACTTTCAAACCCCATGTGTCTTCTGAATGTGAGAGTCTACATTCCAACTGGCTACTCATCTTGACTGAATATCACACACTTCGAATTAAGCAGGATCACCTTCATCGGCTCCTGCCATCACAAGCTCTGCCTCACACTGACATCGAGGTACACACAGGGGCAACAATTATGTGCGTTAGAAACTTTGGTGCCATATATAAATTTAACTCCCTCTCCTTCCCTGTAAAATTCAGTAATATTTAACCTGTCCCTCATTTTTTAGATTTTCTAAAGAGAGAGGAAGAGAGAGGGAGGGAGAGAGAGAGAAACATCAATGTGAGAGTGAAAAATTTATCAGCTGCCTCCTACATGTCCCCTACTGAGGACTGATCCTGAAATCCAGATACATGCCCTGACTGAGAATTGAACTCCAGCAACCTTCCACTGCAAGGGAGGGTTCCCAACCAACTCAACTGGCCATAGACTGTCCCTTTAAATATTTCTGAAATCCACTTCTCTTACTTGACTCAGACCCTGCTCAATTCTTCCCATGACACTTACAATGCCCTTTTATAGAATCTCCTGGTTTCTAGTATCTCACTTTTTTCAATCCAACTAGAATTCTCTTTCTAGAACTCAAATAAAACCATCTCATTTCCACCTAAAAATTCCATTACCTCGACCAATGAGTAACAGATTTTTGGGTGTCATTCCCAGAGTATCTGATCCAGTCTGTCTGTTTGGGAGCCCAGAAATTTGCACATCTAACCTGTTCCCTGGTGCTGCTGCTGCTGACCAGGAAACCACACTTGAAAATTACTAGCCTGAACCATTTTTCTTTAGACCTGTTTGATTTGCAATTCTTCCAAGAATAAACACTTCAGTGCAAACTCTGACATATGTATATGCCTATTTATTTATAAATTATATAGGTGTTCTAATGCACTAGCCTAGTAGGTATATTATGAAACATGCTAAAAGTAATCATTAAAAAGATGACACAAAACAAATAGAAAATTCAAGAATATTCCTCCTGCATCCAAATGTATACCCTACAGTAGAGACTTCTGGGAGGAACAAAGATTAAGAACAAACCTGTGACCTGTTATATAAAGTCCTATATTCTTTGTCTTTCTGGTAACTTATAGTCAGTCTGTTTGCTCTCTAATTCTGGCTCCAGGCCATAGCTCACAACCTTAAGAAATGTCCTTTACTTCTCGAAGCCTCTATGTCTTCCTTTAAAAAATTGAGATAATATTGGTAACAACCTCATGGGATTGCTTCTAGGATGAAATAAGTCATATGCATAAGTGTGCCTAATATATAATAAATGCTTGATTAACACTGACTGTTATGATTGCTCTTAGTTAGACACCTTATGCTATAACCATGCTGGTCAGTTTCCTAAATAAGCATCTATGCCTCACTGTCTTTGCTTGTATCGTATCCTCTCCCTGGATTATACTTCCTTCATCTCCACTTGGTAATATCCATCTCATCTTTCACAGCGCAGCTAAAAATGTTATGTCCCCTGTGAGAACTTACCAGAACCTCCTGGTGTAATTAATTGCTCTCTTCTCTGTGTCCCCATAGCACTTTTGCAAGCCTCCGAATATGGCTTTCTACAATGTATTATGTACAGTTGCTTACATGGCATTTCCTCCAATATTGTGAGCTCCTTGGTGGTAATAACAATGCCTAGTTGACCTATGCATTCATCACATCACTCAAGAAAATGCTTGGCACATAGCAGATGCTCAGTGCTCATTGCAAAAGAGGGCAAGGACATGCAGGCGACGATCCTACCCCAGCAGCATAGCCTGGCCTGTGAGCTATGTTCAGCCGCAGACGATGTCTTCCCCAGATGATTCCCATGTCAGCCCCACTTTCCCCGGCCCTTTGGCCAATGAGGCTGTGATATCATAAAAGATAAACATTTGGTGTTTGTCCCGGGTTCAGGCACACAGTTCTTAAACCCCTTGGAATCTCCTGGGTGGTGAGTATCTTCTGCATGCTAATGAGATGTCTGGTTCTGGGGGCTCCTGAATAGCTTCAGGATGAGAGTTGTTCACAAGAGAGACAGATTAGTTAGAAACTTGGCAATTTCAATCCCACCCCCAAAACTTCCAGGAAGGGGAGAAGCCCTAGAGACTGAGTTTAATCACCAATGGCCAATTTTTAGCCAAGCATGCCTGTCCAAGGCAACCTCCATAAAAGCCCCTGAACAACAGGATTCCGAGAGCTCTGGGTTGGTGAAAGGTTCCATGAGCTGTGAGGGTGTCCCCCACCCCCCGGGCAATTACACAGGATAGAGGCTCTGCACTCAGGGCCTCTCTGGATTTCACCCTGAGTACCTCTTTATTTAGCTGTTCATTTGAACCCTTCATAATAGCCTTTCTAATAAACAAGTAAACATAAGTGTTTTCCTTCGTTTTGCGAACTGTCTGGCAAACTATCAAACCCAAGGAGGGGGTTGTGGAAACTGCCCACTTACGGACAGGTGGTCAGAAATCCAGGTGACATTATGAGACCCGGATGGGCGTGGGGGCAGTCTCATGGGACTGAGTCCTTAATCTGTGGGGTCGGCGTTAGCTCTGGGCAGTTAGTATCAGATAGAATTAAGTTGTAAGACATCCAGTTGATGTCTGCAGAGCTGGAGAATTGGTTGGTATGGGGGGAAACCCACCCATTTGGTGTCAGGATGTGAATAAAAGCAGTTCCAGTTCCAAGGGGCCAGTGAGGTTCATCTGGGAGTCTGCAGCTGTCTGGTGGAAATATGCCAGCCAACCTAAGAGGCACCATACCTGGAACTACACCCTAATCGGCCCAACATGCTGTTCACCTAAACACTATGTCCACAAATGGTGATGAACAGAGCCTATTTGAATGAATTGATGTCTCAATTATTCTCCCTGGTTTCGATCATTTCATGGCCTTGGGATATAAAAATATGAATGCCTTTCCTCAGTGTGAAAGCTGCCCCCAACCCCTTGGTTGAGATTACCCAAACTCCCAAGGCCCTGACGCCTTGTAATTATGTTCCCCTTGAGCCAACTCCTGCCTCCCCCACTGCAGTGGGTCCCCGTGCACATCCACCCCCACCTGAACCAGGGCAACATGTGTGGGTCTGCGCTCCCTGCTCACCAGCATCACAGTGGTTGTCCTCAGGGATCATCTGCAATTCTTTTAGAGTTGGTACCTGGGTCCCTGCGTGGACTTGCTCTTTGTCAATCCTTCCTGCCACCTGCATGAAAGAAAAATTGGAACCAAATTACACCGACATTTTAACAAACCGATCAAGCCCTTCCACCTCCTGCTGACCTGTAACATTGTCACCTCCCTCTGCCCAGATGCCCCACTCAGTGGAGCTCTGCTTCCATGTGCACAGGATTCCTGGGCTATTTCGTTGTGAAAGAAAAGCTGGCATCATGTCACATCACGTATATTCTTAAACCATGGCACACAGCATAAGTGAGCCAGATATGTCCTTGTCAACTCTAATGAAAGAAGAATATCAGACCCATTAAAAGGCTAAAGTCCAATCACCCTTTGGTGCTTTTCTTTCTCATCAGCGGGGAAAAAAAATGCTCATTAATCCTAATATATTTGCTTTCAGGCATGAACTAGGAGATCTGAACAGAAATTTCATTTGTAATGAATACATTTTGACAGAAGAAGAATTATAATTCTACTGTTCATAATAATAATAAACCATTCATGGGGATCAAGTCCGCATCCCATTCATGGTTTATTATTATTATGAACAGCAGAATTATAATTCTATATTCTCTAAGGATTCTACATTCTCTAAGCTGACAGGGGACCCAGGAGCCCCTCTGTCTAGGACATGGTCTTGTGATGCACCAGGAGCATCTGTGTAAACAGTGTGACTGTAACTCCACGAGGCTGACCTTCTAACCAGCAGACCAGAATGCGTACATCTGTTACTGACTGGATCTGGTGATGAGGCCATAATGCTTCTGTTGAATAACCCTAAGAGCCTATTTATGAGCCTGTGTTTGGTTTACAGGGATACCTTTTCTGTGCAGGGAGATTATTGTAGGGATACGTGAGCAAGTAGGTAAGAAGCCACAGAGTCACCTTGGAACCCAAAATTCCAATTCTGGGTCTTCCTAAAGAAAAAGGTAATCATCCTCCATGATTATAAGACATCAACATAATAAACAAGATCTTTTTTAGTGTAGCCTATAAATTTCCCAGTAGAGAAAAACTTGGAGCTCTGCACATAGTAGGCACTTAAATATCTGTTCAATAAGTAGGTGAACAGGTTCAGCTTTGCCACTATTCATCACCATCCGACTGCTTCCCTCGTCTTAAATATATAAGAGCTGCTCAACCCTAATCCCACAACCATACTATAGACCAAGAGAAGGCCTCATGGAACTGCCATACCAGCTGTAGGATCCTCACTTTCAAAATCATTTAACATGTAACAATAGACTACTACATTTTTAAGCCCTGTACCTGGGTCTCTATTACCAATAGCCAAATACAAGTTGTTGTTGTTTTTGTTTGTTTGTTTTAGAGAGAGCAATGAAAGGAGAGGGAGAAAGAGAAAAAAACATTGATGAGAGAGAAACATTGATTAGCTGCCTCTTGCACACACCCCTCACAGGGGATCAAGTCCACATTTCAGGCATTGCCCTGACCGGGAATCGAATCCGTGACCTTTTGGTGCATGGGATGACGCTCAATCCACTTAGCCACACTAACCAGGTGCCAAATACAGTTTTCAATTGATCCTGACATATACTACTACTTCCGCTTCACAGATAAACCAGCTCAGGGAGATTGAGATGCTCACACTAACATACACAGCTAGAAAGCAAGAAGCCAGGCTTTTACACCCTGGTCTCTTGACAGAAAAGTCTTATTCTTCCCAATGTGCCCATGACTGTAGTGGCCATGAATCAATAGAGCAATTAGAATTGTTATGTCTATTGTAATATTGAGTTAGAAAAAAGGATTTGGCTTCAATAGATCCGAGAGAAAAGAAATTAGAAGGAGAGCCTGTGTGGAAATGTGTGTGGAGAGCTGCCAGGAGAGAGGCCAGCCAAGAAAGGATTTAACACAATTGCTTATCAAATGGGCAAAGGACAGGGCATGCAATTCACAAGTGAGGACACACAATTAGAAGACAAATGGGGAAGCATTTTATTTCTGTAGATCCCAAGGAAAGGCGAATTGAAACAACCGTTTTATGCCTTCCAAAACAACAAAAATGGCAGACTCCGTGTTTCCATGGTGCTGCAAGGCCCATGCACAAATGGACCCTGGAAATATAATTTGGAAAATTACTATAATTTGAAAATATAATTTGGAAAACCCTTTCGAAACAAATTGTCAAGAGTCATGCAAATGTTTACGCCCTTTATCTTAAAGAAAATATCTGAAAGAAAGGAATGTTGATATATAAAGCAGCAAACCATAATAACATTCAGAATGCCGAAGTTTAAAATGAATGAAAGATGAAAGTGCCCGTAAGCAAAAGGATGTTTATGTTATGTGGACAATTAACGTGGTGGGATATTACACAGTTAGGCTCAGGTCCTGTCCCTTCTGGTATAGACATCGCAATTGATTTGTTCCTCTTCTTCAGTTTTATCCTCTCCAATCTGGGCCCCACCCTGCCACCAGAGGGGTTGTAGGACTACGGCAACCCTGTCACCTTCCTGGTGAAGCTCCTCTGTTCTTAGCAAGGCCTTCAGGGCCCCTGTGAGCTCTGCTGCACCTGCCTCTCCACCTAAAGGCTTCTGTTCCTATGCACGAAACACAACATAAACACATTCATTTCCGGAATAAGCATCAATGTCTGCAGATATTGTAGCCTCTACCTGGAATATCCTTGCTTCATTTCCACGTAGCAAAATTCTTATCATCTTTCTCTACCCAGATGACAAGGTGGGCTTTGCTCATGCATCTTCCGAACTAGTGGGGCCTTATCTTTGCAACAAGTGCCAGTTTGCCTTCAAGACTGAGCTTCCTTAACTGGCTGTTTGTAAAGATTCGTTTGATTTCCTCTATCTGCATTGCCAGGTTGAATCAACCGTGCTTTCCTTGGGGCCTCCAATGCAACCTGTATAGATGTTTATCAGAGCTCCTGTCATTTCTTATTGCAGGTATTTTTGCATATGTCTCTCTCTCTCTTAAACTCCTTGAGGTCATGAGCACATCATCATAACCAATCATATCAGCATCTTATTCAGCAGTATTTACTTAACACTCAGTATATGCCAAGAACTTTGCATGTTATCTCCATATCTCATTAAAATTTTACAACTCTAATAAAGTATGTTGTTAATTAGTCTCAATATAAAATATGAGGTAACCGAGGCTCAAAGAAATTAAGGCACAAATAAACAAAGAGCATCGCCAACCATGATCTATTTGACTCCAGCTATCTACCCAGCATACGGTCTCATTCTCTTTTCTAACATACTAGCTGACATATAAGAGGTGCTCAATAATTGTCCCCAAAACAAAATCATGTGGCAATATGGGTAAGTGTTTACAGCATACAGGATAAAGCAGCAGGTCAAAATGTATCTACACATTGATTACAACCCAATGAAAGCTGTGTGTATATTTGACAGGCTGCATGGAAACCCGGCCACAGCAGAGGTCAATTTATTAGAAAAACAAAGAATTCTGGCAATTTTAAAATTATTTTTGCCCTTGCATACTATTCCTAAATTATTTACCAAGACGTTTGCTCACGAGAGGCTAGCTCAGTAGGGTTCTACCATCAGAGCTCCTGAGACCATTTTGTGTCAATTGCCCAGAGGAAGCCAGAAAGCGGAGGTCCTAACTGGTTAGTTGCTGAATGTTGCTGGTGGAAACTGTGCACATCCGCAGGCCAGAAATATTGACAATAAGAAGAAGTAATGCCCGTTTCCTTTTGTGCTGAGTCACCATCCGCAAAGAGGACTCCACAAGACCTTGATTCTGCCTGAGAAATAAATGAAACCAGAATTGCTCAGCACCATTTCATGGTAGTAAATTCCAAAGATGAATCTCCAAGTAAGCACTCCACCTTCTCAAAAGAACGTACTGAAAGAGGAGGAGAGAAAAGACAAGAAATGAAAGGAAAGAGGAAGGGGAAAAATAATTTGTGATTTAACCAAGAAAGGAAAGAGGCCGATGAAAACTCAGATAAATCCACCCCTTGGTTCTCTGAAGAGCTGTCCCTGAAAGTTTGCATTTCAGAAGGCGCTGTTTCATTTCACCCGTGGAACAGGACAGACGATGGCGCCACTAATGGAAATGGGAAATCAAGAGGAGCAGGTTCTTTGGGAAGGCATAGAAGCCCGTAAAGAGGACTCGATAAATGTGTTTGTACAGACCATTAAATGAAAGCGTCTTATTTGTTGAGTTTCAGTTCCCAGCAGGACATTTTTCATGGCCTGCCAAAATTTGGAACACCTCCTCTCCAGGGGCAAGACGACATTTCAGTAAACTTTCTATTTCAATAAGACAGAAATTGCAAGTCAGCAGGAAAGCGAGCCAGGTTCCACAGTTTCCTTAGTCTTGTATTCCCAGTCGAAGCAGGGCCCAGAAATAGCCAGGGTACACCTGCCCAGCTCCTCCTGTCTGCCCAGGGAGATTTATGACAAGGGGATTTCTCAGGTGTCCAAGTCATGCTGGCCTCTCTAGCTCCAAATATGTTGGGTGCAGATGAGAAGGAGTTTGCTTGCAGCAGGGCTGAGGCAGCCTGAACAAAATCATGGCACGTTCTCAAATGAAGGTTCAATTCCTTTGCATTGCTTCTTGGGGAAGCAAAGATTGGTGGCACCCAATTATTACTTGGGATCCCAGGGTCAGCATTATTCATATGTTTATGTGAAAATATGAAAAAAAGAAGACAGCATAATTTCCAAAGAATAATTTTTTTATTTTTACTTTTTAAATAAATCTTTATTGTTGAAAGTATTACATATGTCCCCTTTTCCCCCCATCAACCCCATCCAACTCATCTCCCCCCCCCCATCCCAGGCCTTTACCGCCCTATTACCTGTGTCCATGGGTTATGCATATATGCATACAAGGTCTCTGGATGATTATCTCCCACTCAACCACCCTCCCCTGCCTTCCCTCCAAGGTTCGGCATTCTGTTCTATGCTTCCATGTCTCTGGATCCACTCCATTCATCTGTTTATCTTGTTACTTAGATTCCACATATGAGTGAGATCATGTGATACTCAAAGAATAATTTTAAGCAGAAAATTTGGAATCATTTTGTGATCTTGCTTGTGGCCGAAGTTGACCTTCATGAAAGATATTGCTTCATCTCTGGGGAGAGGACACACTGATCATTGCATTACTACTTATAAACAATATTCATATACTTTCATCCTGTTTGCTTCCACAAGCAGGAAAAAAAAATGTTTAATGGAGGGATCTCTGGGTCTCAGCCCATGAGTAGATTTTCCTACGGTGACTGGAAAGATGAGCTTGAGAGTGTAGACTGAGGGAAGGCAGGGAGTACTCTGAGACTGTGGCCCCTTTGAGGGCTGACATGCACCCCTTTGCGATTGTAAGGGAAGAGCAATCCTTGTCTTACAGGGACTGAGGCTTCTCTCCATCCCTCAGCACCCCACCTCTTCCTTTTCCCTTCCTCTATAAGTCAACAGGAAAAATGACATTCCTGAAATAAGAGATTTATTTCTCATCAAAACAGAACCTTCTTTTATGTAGCTACCCATAAGCTTCCTTGCTGAAGCACTGAATTCAAAAGCAGCTATAAGTAAAAAGAATTTGCTCTTATCATAAATAAAAGATTGTATATGCGAACTTATTTGCAGTAAAACCTTACGATAAAAAAATATAATTTATACCTTAGTTTCTCCTGTGTATTTTATGTAATATCCTAGTAAAATATTTTCATTTTACAACATGTACCTATTAAAACCATTCCTTATAAAACTGTCGGCATAAAATAAAATACAAAAACTGGAAGGAAAAAGCAGAGGAAAAGAAAATATATCACAAAGAGGTGATGAAAGGCAACAGGAAGATGCGTATGGAAATCCTCCCAGTGAGACATAAATAACAGTCCTATGGAGGCAGTGGAAGATGCTGATAACTAAGTAGGATCTTTTAAGGTGAGAAATACTTCAATCCCTCTTACAATGTCATTCTTCTCTCTATGCTAACAAGGAATCAGAGCACAGCGAAATTTGCAGACAGGACCTTACTAGCAAGATAGACTGAATCTACAAAACAAGTCAATTAAAAAGAAAGGGTCCCGAAAATGACAAATATTGCCTCTGAAAATGCTGCCCAACATTTGATTGATGTTTACTCTGGAGGAAACAGATGCTCCTCCCACCTGCAAGGGAGTTGCAGCCTGTTTGCCAAGGACCCCTTCAAACCAACTAATTAGACCTGTCAATCTTGGTTAAGTTGCAGTTATTATTTACTTTTAAACAGTCTCAAATGCACAAAAAATTTGCAAGAATAAAAAGAACTCCAGATACTCTCCCTCCGTATTCTACAATTTAATATTCTTTCGTACATATATTTAAATTATTAAATAGTTGAAGTATATATTTAAATTAAGAGTGAGTTGCTAATTTATGATACACATTGACCCCTAAAATGCCAGTGTGTATTATGTGGGGGCACTTTCATATGTAATCTGGGTAACATAAGGAAAATAATATTTAATATTATTTAATCTATAGATCTTATTCAAATGTTGCCAATTGTCCCAAATGCCCTTAATTTTTTTTTAGAGAAATTAAATAATTAGAAAGGAAGAAAAATCAAAAGAGAATTCTGGTCCAGAATCCAATCTGGGATCACCCACTGCATTCAGTTTGGTCCCCCTTAATGTAGAGCAGTATCTTAGCCTCTTTGCTTTGTTTCTGCTTTGTTTTATTTTATTTTTCACCTTTATTTTTGTAGAGTACAAGCCAGTTATTTTGTAGGATACCTTGGTTTGGTCTGATGTTTCCTCATGATTATATTTGGGTTACACACGTTTGGCAGGAATGGCACAGAGGCGACGAGCCTTTCTCAGTGCATCATATCAGGAGGCATCTGCTGATTTGTCTCCTAAATGGTGATCAGGTTGGTCACAATTTTCAGATGGGGTCTCCATCATAAAATCACTATTTTTCCCTTTGCAATGAATAAGTGGAAATACTTTGAAATTAAGTAAATTGCCTGTTCCTCATCACAATTTGTATCCCATCATTCCAGCATCTACTGGTGACTCTTGCCTAAATCATTCATTACTGTGACAGGTGCCAAGTACGAAGGGGTAGAGCAGACTCTCTGTGGGATCTGATGCTTTAATTTTTGACTCAAAAAGTAAAGCTGTACCTATGTTTACTAAATTCTATAGAAAAATAAAGATCAACCAAATGGTCTAATGGGGACTAGATAGAACCTAGGATCCATTTTCTGTGCACCAATAATTCTCAATGGAAATGTGAGGGTTTTGTTGCTATCGAAAAAGTCATAGATTTAGAAAAGTTGAGAAACACTCTATTGGATGTTTTCCTTTTGAGAGAAATTAACCTCCAGTTTAGAAAATAGAATGGCAGTTTTTTTCTCAGAAGGAATTGTTCTGTTTTTGTGTGAAGACATTTTGAATTTTGTAACCAACCAAGTTTTGCCTTTTGACAACACCTGCTTGAAAACCAAGAGCCTAGACTGTGATTAGTTCGTCATGATACATCCTTAAGTTTACATTTGCAGTCTCATTTCTGGACCATTTAATGTTGCCAGCTTTCATTCTTCTTTTGCTTAATTAACAATGAGCATCTGATTTTATTAGGTATTTTTGTAGCCAGATAGAAACTTTGCGGACTAAGATAGGCATACAAACTAACTAATTAAATAGTCTATTCTTTCTTTGTCTCATCAGTTGCTGTTTCAAATCTCCAGAATCAATCAAATATCTTATTGTTAAGGCTACCTTATTTTGTTCCATTTGGCGTGCCATGTTGGAGGAGGGGACCAGTGGGGAAAAAAATGCACAAAAAAACATTAAACCAGTGCCATTGGTTAATTCAGTGACCATGTTTTCCAACACCCTAAAATAACATCACTGGTATTGCTTGTCACCTGGAATTGGTCCTTCCTGGTCCAGATAAAGGAGAACTAACTGAGGCATTAGAAGTCCCAGCCAGAAGGAATTTGACCTCTGCCATAGACCAGCTGTGTGACCTTGAATACATCTATTCCACTCTCCGAGCTTGAGCGTCCTTGTCAAAAATTGGGAATAAGAGAACCCGAACAACCCAATTGTTGGAAAACCCAATAGGAAAGTGCTTCAAGAACAGCAAGAAAGCCAAGGATTCCTCATCATCGTACTGTCTAGTAAGATAATCAGACCATAAACAAGCGAACAGATACACAAATTATTTCAGGCCATGGACAAAGCTATGCAAACAAAATGGAGTGAGAGATTGGAGAATGAAGGTGGGGAGGATGATTTTAGAGGGAATGGCCTAAGGAGGCCTCTGAAAGGAGTGGATATTTAATCAGAGACTCCAATAACAAGAAACAGAAAGCTATGCAGAGATGACAAGAGCACCTGAAGCAGAGATAACGACCCAAAGGCAGGAAGCAACTTGATGGGGAAGTGCACAAGGCCAGTGTGGCTAAGGGTGCTTGCACAGGGCTACCGTGGCCCATGTGAGATGGGCCAAGGAGGCGCAGCCTTTGCCAGCCAGCCTCTCTGCAGCCTTAGCATGACCAGCATGGGCTCTTCATGTCCAGCCTGGGCACACCTCCCGGTCTGCCTCTTCCCGTCGTGGTGGAGGTACTTCACCTCTCGGTCCTGCAGCTTCCTCGAATATGAAACAGATATAATAACAGCTGCCACTTCACAAAATTGTGTAAGAATTGAATGGGATAATGCTTAGCACAGGTGTGCTCTCAAGAAGCATTAGCTATTACTTTTGGGTCCTCTCAGACTTCTCCGCCAATTGAATAGCCGTGGCCCTCACAGAGTAAACCATGCCACACAGGTTCAAGGATATTTTATAAAACTTTTCTGTTATGATAAGAAGTCAACTCTTCAAGGATAGAAAACAGGTCTGCTTTGACTCCATGGCACCTAGCCCAGAGCTGCACACAGTAGGTGCCCGATAAGATATCTAAACTGAGTAAATATCGGTGAAAGATAGTTCCTGACAGTAGTAACAAGCCAGCCGCGGAATGCAGGCAGGAAATTGGGCTCCCCAGTGCCCGGCTCTATGCAACATTCACAACGGGCACAATTTGTTTTTAAACTCAAGCTGTGTGAAATGTTTCTCGATCATCCTAACATATTCGGATGCATGCTCACCTTAAGTAATGTGTTGTCTCAGGAGTGAGTCCCTGGCTCTGCCATAATAGCTGATTTTTATCAACAATTAGGGAGACAGGCATTCGTCTGATTACTCGCCCAATTTCTGCACAAATGGCTCCTCAGCCAACCACTGCAAATACCTCCCACCACCACCACCGTCTCCAAGTTCAGACTTCTCATTCCGATCATGCTAGGAATGTAATCAAGTCCCTCCATGGAGATGAGTTAATTATCTCCTCAGGCTATGAACAAACGTCAGAGTGTTTTCTGACCATGTCGCCTGATGAGAGGACACCCCAGTGGAGCTGCAGGGCTTGTCAGCTGCCACCCCAGGGCCCTTGATGGTATCTGGGAGCCTTGGTCCAAAATGACCTGCCTTTATCCCCCAGGTTCCCCATTGCACCTGCTCCTGGCCATGCAGTGCTGGGCATGGAACTTAGCTCTCTCCACCCCTCCGGCCAGCCCAGCGGCATCCCCATGGCTGGGCTGGGCAGTGAAGCTCACCTGGCACTTCCTACAGCCCTCCCCACCCATCCCCCCAGCCCAGGATGCCCCTCTGGAAAGCGGATCCAGCTCTGCTGAGCTTCCTAAGACAGATAAGGGAGGAAATCAGCGTTCCTGTCCTCCATCACCAGGCTGCAGGGACAGCAGGACCCAAAGACTCAAACATAAATCACCTGCCTATCGCCATGTTTTAAGCTTCAGCTTTAATCCAGCTCAGAGTGGGATTAGCCGCCTCAGAGACTGCTAATTGCCAGATGGCTGCTGATAGCCGACTGCAGAAACATGTGCCATGGAGCCCCAGAAAGTCAGAACTAGGAGGGGTCCCCACGCAGCCAGCCAAGCCTTCATCGCTTCATCGCCACAAGAGGGGCCCAGGCAAGGTGGTTAGCTCTGGGATACACACCGAGTAGATGGCACAGGCCTGGGTCTTCCTGTAGGTTTTGTTTGAATTAGTGGAGAAAGAGAGAAGAGCATTGAGAGACAGCCCTGCATCCCTAGCTGATTAAACCCTGCTGCCCCCAGAGAGGGGCGGGAGCAAGAGGAAGGAAAATTAATTGGCTGAATATCTCCTATGTTCTAGGCATGATGTCAGCTGTTTTAATGGGTAATACCTGGGTTCTGATCCCTGGTCTGACACTGACCCCACAGGTAATCTTGGGTAAATATTTCCCCTCAGGGGCATCTTCCTACCTCATATCCGGGTTGAGAAGGTAGACTGGATGATCTCTAAGACACCAAGTGGTTCTCATTCCTCAGTGAGCACTAGAATGCCCTGGAGGACCCGGCAGAATGCAGATTCCCGGGCCCTCCCTCAGTGGGCATGGAACTGGGTGTGGGCTGTCAAACACAAAGCAGTGAGGTGGGTGCTGTGGTCTCTGGACCACACCTAAATAGTATTACCTCACTCTAAGTTGCAGCCACCAGCTCTCAACAGCATGAGTGAGTCTATGAACAGGAAACACAGGCATGCACATACAATCACACACACACACACACACACACACACACACACACACACACACACTTGTTAAAAAGAAGAGCCCCAAACTAGTAAATCAAATCCAATGGATGGAAGCCCGCAGGTTTCCTTAACCTCTCAAAAACAACGTGAACATTAACACGTTGCAAGCCCAACTGAACTCGAGTTTCTGTCCTGTGGCCCAAGTCCTTTCCTTGGAGAAGAATAATCAAGTGCCATCTTACACCCAGGGGACCTGTAAGCCTGGATGAGAGGAGCTCATTAACATAGTCACACTCAGATGGAGACCCAAATGGCATCCCAGGGAAGCCTCTGAATGTCTTTGTCATCTGGTACATCCAGACGTTTTCCGTGTCCCCTGTGAGGACTGTAACCAGCGAGGGTACCACCAGGATAGAGACAATGCAGGGATGCTCACCATCACTTCTGTGGTGTGTCCAGAGGTCTGCTCCCCTGAAGTCCCCACCCAGAGTACCCCCAACCTCCCAGGACACCTGCATATTGTTCCCAGAAATTTCTCAAATATACATCAACCCCCCAAAAGGTGTGATTATATCACAAATCCCAGAAGTGCTCCTAGGAGAGGGTTTGACTCTTGACAAACTATACTCAGGAGCCAAATATCCAAGATCAATGCTACCTGGAGAGGGTCTCCTGGGTTGTATAGAACAACAAAAATGGGCAGGAAGGAAACCCAGAAACCCAGGGCAAGGAAGCCAGAGAATGTCCACAGGGCTCTGCCTCTCAGCGGCCACTGGTACCATTCTTAGCCTCTGGTCCTACAGGTGGGTCCACTGTCATTGCAGAGTTAGTGAGTTGCCAAGGATGGGAGATAAGACGGAAAAAAGAAGAGACCTCTTTTTCAATCTCTGTGAGGAGGGACTTAACCCCAGGCTGGAGCCAAGGTCTCTCACCCTGAAAGTCTTCTAATGCTGTCACCCAGCCCTTCCCTTCCTACCTTTGGAAGCACTAAAAGCATTTACACTAAAAAGTAATTCTACATAATTGTTACCAATTTGGTCACAAACCAGAATGCATATGTCATAGATAAGCCTTCTGGTAGAACATACATAATGTGAAATGTTTAATTTAAAAGTAAGAAAATCAGTCAAAAGTATCAGTTTACCAACACACAGCCCAGGGTGGGGCAGAGGATCAGGTGTGGGAGGAATAGAGGGTTCTGTCGGAGAGGTAACAATAGGCATATCTCTTCATCTTAGAGAGCAGAGAGTTAACAGATACTTGGCAATGATATATAAACTAAAATATTTTTCATTTAATGCAATCATTAATAAAATTTTAAAGGGTTCATGTTCCACAGAAATTGCCAAAAAGGAAATCAGAAACAGACCACATAGAAGGAGGCCTAAACAAGAGACAATGGAAAAATAAGATAGCAGAATTGAGGCAAAACATACTTTCCTAAAAGACAAAGCACACAAAACACCAAGTGCACTTGTGACGATGCAGAATGTTATGCCCCCTCCCTCTCATTGCTGCCTTCAGCACCTTCTCCTTCACCCCCACTTCTCAGCAAGGAGGGGGCACCCACAGGCTTTTCCCCAACTCAGTTTGCCCACTGTTCTGAGTGGATCCAGTATCCTGACCCAACACCCTGGCCTCTTAGTCCCTTTGTTTCTTCATCTCAAGTTCTTCAACTTCACGGATGTGTCTCCACTTCAGCCACCCACAGCCACTGCCATTCATTGGACCCTGTCATCCCCCAAAGCAACCCACCTCCAAGAGCAAGGAAATCGATCACTGCACATCACGGCTCTTGGCATTTCTGCTGTCAAGGAGACAGGGCAGGTTCAGAGAAGGCTCAGGCTTCTTTGGATTTTTAATAGAAAGGATGAGGTTTTGTTTTTTAAAAAAATAAGCCAACTCATAAAATTACAATCAGAAGAAGGGGCAAGTCCTGAGGATGGCAGTTTTGAGGGAGAGAGAGATGGAGTCAAGAAAGGGTGGAGCCACCGGCCTTGGAGTTCCTCAAGCCTGCAATATCTAGAAACTGCACACTTACCTTACAGGATGAGACCAGAGCAGCTCACAGACCAATTCTGAGACTCAGCTCTACTGTTCAAAAGTAATGAATCAGAGAAACTAAACATCTACCTCTAGAACTCAGAAAAAGGACACAACATGAGAAAGTCTTTTATAAGAAAGTAATAAAGATACTATTGCAAATTAATACATTTTAGAAAAAAATTTGCAGAAATGAATAATTGCAAAAGTTACATTTAACAAATAGAAAAATATATAGCTGATACAACTCACACCGCACCCATCAAGTCCTCTCAAGCATGTAAATTATTGCTTACATGCTATGCATTGCTCACATCGCATGTAAACAATAATTGGAATAATAGCCATATATGTACCGATTCAGGTCAGATTTTGCTGTTAAATAAGTTCCAGTCAGGTTTTGTCTTTAAATGTTTTCTAAAACAGATTGGGTTTGCAGATTTCCCCACTTTCCCGCCAGGAAGACTGGAATCAATGAGATTCTAGAAAGAGGAGAGATTTGAAAACGTTAACAATTCCATAACTTAAAACCTACAGGAAATATCAGGTATATGCTAGGTTCTACAAATAGATCGCAGATGCCCAGTTCATCGACAGCCTCCACGGAAAGATGGCTACCGGCCCAACCACAAAGCCTCGGCCTTGGCGGTTCCCCCCTGTAGCCTGACTAACCTCCCATCTTAGCACCCCCCCCCAAAAGAGCTGATGGAGACTCTCCAAAGCTGTCAACGCGAAGGGGTTACACAGTTTCTTCTCTGTCTTTCCTCCGCCGAAAGCCCACCCAGGACACCGCCATCAGCTCAGCAGTGGGGCATCCCAGGCCCCAGGGACACCGTTCAAGATGGGCATCTGGGTCCAGGGCCATTTCCTCTTGACTCCTGAGAACTCCTCTCCCCTCTCGGGCAATAAGAGCACACGTGCCCCGGGTATCAGGAGCCCAGCTAGCATGGCGGCAAATACGTGTTCTCAGCAATGCTGAGGTGTCCAGTGCATTTGGTAACCAGGGGGCCCTGTCTGCGTGAGCAACTGCTTCTGCAAAGCCCCAGCCCATGAGGCCGCTGATGGCGAGAAGGGGCTCCTGCTTCTTCACAAACCAGCAGAGAAAGTGCCCATTTCTGTCTGTTCAGAGAAACAAGCACGTAGCGGACTAGGGCTCTCCTGGGACAGAGGGGCAGATTCTCTACCCCGCCCCTCCCTTCGCTACCCGGGCACAGACAAAGGGGACGAAGCTGCTAGGGAAAACCTCCACGCCAGCCAGGGTTGGCGAGGTGGTGCCTGGAGGACACATGGATAAAAATTGTATTCCAAGTTCTGCAGTTGTAGCCTTTGAGGATGATCCCTTGCCTTTGTTTTGTTTTGTTTGTTTGCATTCTTAATGCCGGGGTGTTTGGGAAGCCTGATGCCGTTGTTCAAAAAACAAAACAAAACAAAACAAAAAACAAAAAAAAGAAAGTATGAGATTTTTGAAAAGACAGCCCTAAGTCTAAACGCTAGCTTCTCTATTTATTTTCTGCCCACCTTTCAACAGAGCATTCTAATCCTCTTAAATCTGTTTTCTCATCTGCTGAGAAGGAAACACTTAAAAGGTACTTAATCTCATGGAGTTATTGCACTGGGAACACGTTGGGAATCGGCAGAGCGCAGAAACCTTCTATACTGGGTAGGATGCGGAGCTGACGCCAGCCTGCGGTCCGTCACACCCATGTTAACACCGGGCAGGCCTGGGAGCTGAAGCCTCTGGAGGGAAAGGGATTTGACCACGTTTCCGCTGCCAGAAAGACTCTTGCGGGTACTGCCTGCTGCCCACACCTGCCAGGCAGGGGAGAGAGAGTTGAAAAGTAAAAATTCTCAGCCTTGCCTGGGACTGAAAGCTCTCTGTTTGGGGTGAGACTGAAGGGGTGGGGAAGCAGGGGTGCTGAGAGCAGGCATGGGCATGCCTGGGTCATGAGCTTTACTCTACCCCATCCCAGCCAGTGAGGGCTCCTATCTGCCCACACTCGCCCTAGGTCTGTGTGCCTCCAGCTGCCCCCGGCCGCTGGGCATCGCCAGGGCATCCCCCCAGGCCCTCAGGCTCTGGCCACAGATTCTAGAGGAACTGAAGGGGCAGAGCTGGGGGCTGGCTGTTCAGCAGCTCCTGCTCGTGGCAGGTCTGCGCCTAGCACTGGGCCAGCTCCCTCTCGGCGCATCAGGCAGCTTCAGGGACATATTTGTTTACTCCGTTTGCTGAGATGCAGTTTGCATAATATTGAATCTGGAAAGGACACTGCATCCACTGACAGGAGTTTTTCCAGCTGGAAAAAAAAAAAAAAAAAAAAAAAAGGAAAGAAAGAAACCAGCTTTACATTTTTTTACATGCCGGGGTGGAAATGAAGACGCCAACCCCAGGCGCCAGGCCTTCTGACGGGCGGCTCGGGGTGTGGGGAAGGCCGCACTCCCAGATCCACAGTATTGTTGGATGGCTTTCTCGTAAACACTGTTGGCAGCTCCAGGGATGGCTCTTTTGGTAAAAAGGATGCGCTGGAATGAAACGTGGGCCTACAGCCAAGACACATTTCTTCCTATAAAACAGAAAACACACACGTGTCGGGTTGGAGGGAGCCAAGCCTCACAGCGAGAGGAGGCGCCTGCTCCCCAGCGTTCCCTGCGGATGGAAGAGCAGGGGAGCTGGGCTTTGAACTGAGATGGCCCTGGAGGGGGCAAAGAGCTGGGAATGTGTACCAGCCCCCAACCAGGCTTTTCAATCAGGTGCCTCTTGCCAGCTTGCTGATATTCCCATATTATATCCTCTAAAGGCCTAGCTGTAGAGCAAAGACACAAAGCGCAAAGTCAGGGTAAGCAGGAGGAGGCCAGCGGGGTATTCTTCGCAGGCCGGGGTCAGCCATGCTCCTGGAAACTGTCTTCTCTCTGAGGCTCGGGCCACCGTTCTCATCACAGACCCCTTGCTCCCCAGGGGCGACTAAGCTGAGCAGAAGCACTGCTTGTCCAAACATCTGTCCTCACACAGCACGATCCCCTGGAGCCTCCTACGCAGAGTGTGGTCCTCGGAGCAGCGTCTCCTGGGGGTGGCTTAGAGATGCAGAGCCTGAGGCCCCACCCGGACCTGCCGACTCAGAAACTGCCTGTGCACACGATGCCCAGGTGATTCGTAGGCGTGTTGAAAGTTTGAGAGGTGCTGGGCCAGGGGCTGTCAGAACATCCTCATAAGGGGACAGGAGTGCCTCCTTCCAGGTCCTGCAGCTGAGAAGGCAGGATAGTCAGTGGAGCATGAGATGATGAAGCCCCACGCCACCTGGGTTTGGGTGACAGGCAGGTTGGACCTTAGACCCGCTCCTCTGGGACTCCAGTTGTCCCAGCCACCCGACTGCACATCTGCTCACACTCTCATCACACCCCATAGTCTTCCCGGAAGAGGGGAAACCCACTGAGCTCAAGTCCAAGATGATTTAAGACCTCAAAGGAGAGTAAACATCAGATCTTCACTGTGCACTTCTCATCCTTCAGCAGAGCTGGCTTTCCCTGTC
Organism: Myotis daubentonii; assembly: GCF_963259705.1. Lineage (NCBI taxonomy): Eukaryota > Metazoa > Chordata > Mammalia > Chiroptera > Vespertilionidae > Myotis > Myotis daubentonii. The sequence goes on along the minus strand of NC_081851.1, from coordinate 71,160,615 downwards.
CTGGGACAAGGATTCAGGTCCTGCGCTGTCCCTGTGAAGTCTGAAGCGAAGGGCAGCCGTGTCCCTTGGGTGGTCGGGCTGCACAGGCCACAAGCAGGAGCACTGCCCGGCACGAAACCCTGCTCAGTCTCCTCCTTCAGCGCCGTTGCCCTAGTCTGTCCTCTGAATCTGGGGAACTGATGAGCTCACTCCTGGGCATATCACCAAGCTCTGCTGATGGCTTAGTGTCAGACTGCCCTCAGGGGCCAAGTAGCCCTGCGCACCAGCAAGACTCACAAACCCAGAGCCTCCTTAACATCGAATGTCATGGCAACAAAATCACCAGCCCCTGGTGACCACTAACGACAAGGCCATGCCACAGTGGTTCTCTGGGAGAAAGAGCGAGCACCATGCCCTCCTGGTTGGGGACCCCAGGGCCTGGGCCATTCACAGTACGAGTGTCTCACTTTGTACAGTGGGTATGGCGCCTGCTCTGCTACCTCACTGGTTCTCATTGCTTATACCTTGTCAGGACAATGGGAATGAATTGTGTTTACTATAGACATTCTATAGCTGAGGGCTCTGCAGACGTTTTTTCAGCGTCATCTACGTAGATTGTAAATTGCACCTTGGCCATCACATCCGTGTATCATTCATCATGCCTGGGAATGAAAGTCCAGGGTGAGAAGGAAACTTGGCCAAGCTCACTGTCCAAGTTGTGTTGTATTTTTAAGGGCTGCAGCAGTCATAGGGTTACAGCTGCTTTAAAATGTTTTTCAGGTTAAAATTCCTAGAGCAGATTGCATTGTGAGGAGCTGGTGGCCTTGATTACCATTTCCCAGGTGTTAAGGCAGACCCAAATGACTTTCTGAGGAGAACTTTGCCCTTACCCACAGGCACATCCTGACTTATCTGCAAAAGAAGGGACTGAGAGCTTTCCATCCAGGCAGGAGTGCTTGTAAGGTGACACCATTTTGACAAGAGTGTGTTCATCTTACTCCCACCTTTGGTGACTGTGAAACGTGAGGCTCTACACCTACCTACTTCCCTACAACAGAGAATATTTGCACTCCTAATAGTTGGCAGAAAATGTAACCTTGAACTTGGTGTCACTCAAACCTTTCAATTCCTCTAGATTAAGAGGAATTGTGTTTAGAGAGTATTTCCCAAGAGGGACTTGTATTAGTTAAAATAATGCTAGCTACTCTAACAGACAATCCTGAATTCTCAGGGGCTTGCTACAAAAAAAAAAAAAAAATGGTTCCTCATGCATATCAAAGTCCAATAAAGGTTTTCTGGCTGGGTATCTTTCCACTCGGCCTTAGGTAGCCCAAGCCTCTTCCTTCCTGTGGCTTCATCCTTCTCTGGGTCCTCACATCTTTCTCCTTTTAACCAGAAGACGAGAAAAAGGACCACGGAGAGAACATATACACTTCTCAACCACGTCAGCTCAGAAGTGACATGTATCACTTCTGCTCATTCAGTGTCAAGGCCACATCTGGCTGCAAAGGAGTCTAGGAACACTACGCATGTGTCCAGAAAGGTAGAAACAGACTTTGGTGAACTTACTGTAGGTCTTGCCATGGAAATGCATTGCTCAAAATCCCTTAAACTGACCCAGATTAAGCTACTTCATCCAAGAGCAGAGTCTCTGGGGAGCCTCAGGTGGGTTCCACAGAGTAGCTTCTACAGAACAGCAAGGAGGTCCGCCCTTGGTCTCAACAGAAGCAAGAGAGAAACGCTGGGTGGGTGGGAAGGTGGGGAGGATTTCATACTGATGTGTGCAAGGTGCTGCTGAGGACGGCACCTGGGACCTGATGGCCTTTCTCTTCGAGAAATCCAGGAGGAACCTCACTTGTTGTCATTGGTAAGTCTCCCCCGTGCTTCCTCCCATGTCCTTGCATCACAGAGTGACTTTGTGCTGACTTAGCACCTGGTTTTACAGAAAGTAAATGTGCTGTGACTCATGTCACTTAGTGTGCTTCCCTCGTGGCCTCGGCTGTTGGGAAGCTTAGACTCAGATGAACACAGTCCCGTCTCTAGCAAACATCTGAGACTTAAGGGATGTATATTTTGAACCAACCTCACACCTGGCTCCATTCATCTTTCCTATTCTTACTTCTCTGCTTTGTTTTTTGGAGGATTTTTTTTTGTCAACTTGCTATAATCCAACTATCTTTGTAAACTGCATCTAGTTCATCTAAGAAATACAATGGAATACAAGCTAATAAATAACAAAATTGTCAACAAAATACAGGAGTAGCAATGATGCAGGAGCTACTAGAGAAAGTTAGAGACACTTCCTTTTTTCCTTTTCTTCTTGCCATGGCCTTGGACTTAAGGTTGTGGCTGCTTCATCCAGGGTATCTCTCAATGAGCAGATCACTTTCCTGTCCTCTGAGTGTCTGCTGCACACTCAGGGTGGCAGGAGACACCTTCTCAGGCCTCAGAACACCCACAAACTCCAGAAGAAGCCTTCCCCAGTTTCTCAAGGGAATGGTAATCTTTGGGTTGTTCTTTGTATAAAGAAGTCCTAGTGTCCATGCTACATTTTCCACTGTGCTTTTTCCTGTGACCTTGAATCACAGTGTGCCTTTGTACCCAGACCTACCTCCAAGGCTCTTCTGAGTTCCCGGGACAGGTTAGCCAAGGGGCAGTGCAGCTCTCAGTGGTGAGCAAGACATAGGGAAGCCCTACCCAACATGGGGGCCACTTGCCATGTGTGGCCACAAAACACTCGCCGTGAGCTGAGTCTGAATTGAGACGCACTATAAGTGTAAAACACATTCTAGATTTTGAAGACTGTATGAAAAGATAATGTAAAATATCACATTAATAATCTTTAACATTGAACAGGGATCATCAGCTAATCTCTCAGGACCAATTCCGCAGGGCACTTGGTGATTAGGGTTTGGTCCGGTGCTCTGGAAGAGCCTAGGATTCATGTTAATTTGGGGATTCTTTGCCTCTGCCTACAAGTCTCAGTCCCCTGTCTGAGGCACTCATCTCAGAGACTCAGCCCGGAGAACAAAGACTTCAAAGTGCCATTCACCTGTACTGTGCGGGCTTTGTTTTCAAGGACAAAAAAAAAAAAATTAACTTAAGGGGGAAAGTCATTTTGGGATTGTTCTTTAGTAAAATTAAATCTTACCTGGAGCACCTTATCTTTCTCAAACAGAGAAGTTCCATCACCCACCCCAGCCCTCTGAATAGCAACTAAGAAAGATGAAAATAGTTTCCTGTTCAGATATTATTTCCATTATCACAGGCACTAACTAGAGGGCAAATGAGCAACTGGCCTACAGACATTCCCTCGTAAAGCATGAATCTATTGTTTAAGAGAAGCTGCGTGGGGCTGTTTGGGATATAAGTGACCAGTGGGTGAAAATGTGTATGTGATCATGTTCACGGGAACATATGGAAGAGAAAGGACTCAAATCATGTGAACAGATAGGTGTATCTGAGAATTTACATGCTTAATACACCAATATATGGCCTTGATCTTGATGACCCAGGGAGAGCCCCCACTCTGCCCTAAAGCCCAAAGATGGGCATGTTCAGGTAGCTCACCTTTAACTACAAAGATGCCCATTCCCTGTACCCTACCAGGCCCCACACATCACCTCTCTTTTGCCACATGACTTGGCCAACTTGCCCCTTAAGCATTAAGCATATGCCCATGCTTTCTTCCTCCCCCACACACAGGTCCCCAGCCCTCTTTTGTCACAGCATAAACCAGCAACCTTGGGTTTCCTATCTTGCGCACATTACTTTGGCATACCTCTCATCATTTCTGTCCCCTTGGTCTTCCAATTCCTTCATAACACAATCCTCCATAACCCTAAAGAAATAAATCCTTCAATCCCCAGAGAGGATCAAAGACCTTCCAAAAGTAGAGGATCTTACAAGGATTCAGTAGAGGTCACAAATGGTTCATTTATATATATAAGAAATCCATTTAATCATCAGCAGAGATTCACCTAAAGGTCCATGAGTAGAATTCAGAGGGTCAATGAATTTAGACAGGAAATTGTTCATCTTTAGTCTCACTAACCTCTACTTACACCAAAGCATTTCCTTTGATTATAAATGTGGGCAATAAACCAGTCTACTTTATCAATGACTACAATTTGTCAACAGTAGAAACCAGATACTTCAATATGTTATGATTGCTACAGATTTCTCAAAATGTGATTTATTTCAGACGTATGGCAGTTATCAGAACAATAACAATTGCTGTTTAATGAGCTAAGAAAGAAGGACATATATGACTGTACCATATATCTGTTTTATTTATATTTTGATAACTGTATATCAATAAATCATATCCCTTTTAATCTTATGTATTTTATTTTAAAAAATTATTATGAGAATGAGTCCTATCTTCATAAATTTGGGCTGCTATAACAAAATACCTCAGACTGGGTGGCCTAAACAGCAACCATTTATTTCTCACAGTTCTGGAGGCTGGGAAGTCCACGATCAAACTTCTGGCCATTCCAGGGAACTCTTGCGGACAGCTGCCATCTTGTTGCACACTAACATGGCATAGAGATCACCTGTCTCAGACCTCTTCTTATTAGGGCACTAATCCCAAGTACTAGGGCTCCACCCTCATGACCTAGTAACCTCCCAAAGCCCACCTGAAAATACCATTACATTTGGATTAGAATCTCAACATATATATTTGGGGGACAGAAACATTTAGTCCATAGACCTCACTAGATGTCAAAGGAGTCTATGGGGACAAGGGAAAAGATAGTTAAGACACCCTTCTGTGACCCCTGTGAACCAGGCCACCCCAATAAAGATTCCTATGATGACATCAGCTATAAGGTCTTCAGCTATAGTTCTCCAAGAACTTACAGACTTGAGTCCTCCTAGTGTCTCAAGAGGTGATAAATATCACATCCATGAAAAAGCAGGAAACTCAAGCAGGGTATGTGCAGCATGAGGGCGGGGTGGGGAGTGGGAAGGACTAGAGGCCAGGAGACTGGTCTCAGGAGGTGCTGAGAGTCCAGCTCTCAGGAGCAGAGCTGAGCAGCCTTGGCCCCGGCTCCTGGAAGCCCCACCTCTGCCGAGCACAGAGGCAGGGGTCAGGGGATGCAGCCGAAACACCATCTCAAAATCTGTCTCCAGCCACGAGGCACCTGCTGATTCTCAACCCTCAGAAAAGGAGGAGGACGTTCTTTTGTGAACATATTTCTAAACCAGACGAGAGATATTGTTAGCCACTCAATTCCCTACTCCTCACACTAATTAAACCAGCACTCTGGGTTAATTAATTTGTGGGACAGCACCATATTGCTGAGTGCACATTTTTTTAGGGGTTTCAACTGCTCTACTTCTCATGTTGAAATTACTTTGCTGCAACTTTTCTTCCTTCTCACCTTTAACTCTAAGTCTGTTCCCACGTTTTCCTTTTGCAGTTTGGAAAAAAAACAAAACCAAATGGAAAGGGGGGTGGCGGGAAGAAAGGTTATTTGATCCTTTGAAGAGAGAAATCCTGCTCATGGATTTTCTGCATTTAATTCATTGGAGAGAAAAGTTAGATCGAGTGCAGAGGATGGAAAAGGGGGGTGGGGGGAGGAAAGGCACAGGGGGCTTTTATCTCTCCCAGCTGTGGGTAAGGCAGCTATCCCCCCAATATCCCAGGGCAGCCGAGTCCCATCAGCCCTTGGAGACCCGTCCACAGCCAGGCCACATGCACCTGACTGGACACCTCGAGGCTACAGGTTCTTAAATCAGCCAGAGAGGGGGCATGAGACTCAGGCAGAAAGGCCAGCGCCTCCCCAGCGCTCGCTGCCTCGGGCACTTTGATCAGAGAAATAAAAGCTGAGAACTAAGAAATCATTCTGAGCCGGAGCCGAGAGGGGGAGAGCTGAGAAACACTCTTTTCACGTGAGCTTGTATTTCTTCCTTCATCTCGGGGCATGAAGAGGGGAGGCAAAATGCATGCTCCTCAATCCTGGGTGACGAATGCTCAGAACTTGGGGGTCAGCTCAAGGGTTCACGGCAGCCTGTGGAAGAGGACACATCCCACGCCCAGCTCAGGCCAGGACCGAGCTGAACACCCACTCTCAGGGCTATCCTGCTACCAAACCCCCCGGAAATGCTGACAAGACAGGGCTGGGACGTCATGGGCTGAGCCCCACAGGTCCGTAATTAGGACTCAGTTCATTTTAAAAAACAAAAACCTTAGCAGGTAATATGTGCTGGACATTATGCTGAGAAATCTGGGGCCAGAACTGGAAGGATGGCAGGGGGCCCACAGACCTGTAGACTGGTCATAAGCAATTGATAAGTGCTATAAGAAGCTGTGTTCACACGGTCAAGGATGGCACCAGGAATGGGAATGATCAATAACTGGCACAAGCGAAGCCTGGGAAGGCTTTATTACAGGGGTGATAAGTAAGCTGGATTTGGATTTTTTAAAAAAACAAAAAAACAAAAAAACAGAGTTCATCAATAAAGTATGGAAGGAGAGGGAGCTTCTACGCGGAAGAAAGAACACAGGCAAAGACACAGCTGTGTGAGATGTGATATCCAGGTGTGTGCAGCAGTTAGGGCTGTCTTGAAGGCGATATCTGGGAAGGTGAGGAGTCATGACCAATGACCCAGGGATCAAGTTCAAGGCCCATGCCCACAAGGCTGGGTTTTCTGGGGATTCTACCAGATGGAGTGGTTTCCAGTGAGAGACTAACATGATCGGAAGTGAGTGAGTGTGTCATGAACATGCATCGGCAGCAGGTGAGTCAGAGGGTGTGAAATACAACGATTTCCCTTTCAGACATGCTGACTTTAAGGCCCCCAGAGAGACTGGCAGGAGCCGTGGGATGTGTCTTTCGGTAGCTCAGGAGGAAAATCTGTCTGAAGACGCAGGTCTGGTTGCTGCCAGGCTGGTGGTGATGGTTGCAGTCACAGCGAGGAAAACACAGCATGAGGCCACCACCTCTGGACTCTGGATCTGCTGGTGGCTCACTGCTTAGGAATTTCTAGAATGTCAGGCTTGAAGGGTTCATAGAGTTCCCCCTTACCCCTCACGTTGCAGATGAGGAAGCTGAAGGTTGGTGGTAACTGTGGCCCTAGCTCTGTGGTCACCTGACTCCCGCCACTGCCTCGGCCTTGACCTGCCTGCCCTCTGCATCTAGACTGGGCCGGAGGTGAGAGGAGTAAAGGGATGAGGTGGCAAAGGTCAGAGGGAGAGGGAGTCCAACCACAGCCACAAGGATGCGGTGGGGACAGGAAACTAAGCAGACCCCAGTCGGGCGGCGGGAGGAGGGGCTGCAGGCTCCAGGTGGTGCCTGGACCCCGACCCTCGTGACCCCTCACCCAGCTCACATGCCATGCCTTCCACGCAGCCGTCCTGACAAGCAGGTCCTACATCGGGACCTCTTGCTTTAGCTATGACTGCAGTGACTCATGGGCCTGTCTCCTCACACTAGCCCAGGGGTGGGGAATCTTTTGCCTGCCAAGAGCCATTTGGATATTTATAGCATCATTTGGGAGCCGTACAATTATCAACTTAACAATCAGCTTGCTATATTTGGTCAAACATTGAATTGACTCCTCCCAACCCCCGCCTAATGCCTTGGCAGGGCCAGACCAAATGATCTTGCAGGCCGGACATTCTCCACCCCTGCTCTACACTGTGCAAAGGAACCAGCTGACATCAGGGTCTGAACCCCAGAACTGAGCATGCAGGGCGGCCACAGAGTGGGGGCTCCACGGGCAGGAGCCAGAGGGATCGATTCCCACCAGGAGGACACAGCAGAGCAAGACAAGAAGAACCAGATCCCTGGATGGAAAGTGAGTCAACAGACAAGGAAAAGGAGAGGAAAAACAGGTGGGGCTGCCATTTCTGGGAGGCCTCGCACAGCCCCCCAACTCCCCACCCCCTGCTTGAGTCCCAGGCTGGAGAAAGCGCGAGGGACCAGACACCAACCCCACCAGGACAGGATGATCTAATAGATATTTTCCAGCCTCCGTGTCTGTTACCCCCAAACAAGATGACATGTGCCTCTAAGCAGCTGCTCCCTGGCTAGGAGCACTATAATTAGGCAGCGTGCACACCCACCTCCGTCTGCACATGGGACTGAGGACCATGGAGCTCAAGCATCAAGTCCGGGGTTCTTCCTCCCGGGTCACATCCACCCTCTCTCCACCCCAGTCACTGATTGAGATGCAGATGCCTTCTCGCTTCAGCGCAACCTCCTTGCACCCACCGGAGGGACCTATCAAGTGGCCTCTTCCCAGAGCCACTCCCTGGCTGTAAACCACAAGGAGCTCCCGCGCCTGGGAAATAAAACCTCCTCAGCCTGTTCTTCGTGGCCTCCCCGGCTGCTACTGAACCACAGCTCCGGCTCACCCCGGACTTCTTCCTGTCCCATAGGCTGCTCCCACCACCTGGAAAGTTCTACTTGCGCCCTCTTCTGCCCTTCCTAAATTCCCTCTGGGGGCACGTCCTCAATGCCCAGCCTGGCCTGGCCTCTGCTGGGGAGCTCACCCGGACCTCCCCGCTCACCCCACCACCCAGGACTCTCTGTGGCCCCTGAGTCACTGCCTCTTGGCCACCTTCCACATGGTCTCGTGAGCTGTGGTCCCAGCTCAGTCCTGCTCCCACTGTCCTTCCCCTGCCCCACTCCTTCACAAAGCGGACTGTCGAAAGGGCTGTTGCCAAGAGGGGATCTCACCCCTCCTTACCATTGCTCAAGGGGGCCCCTGCTCCCTGAGTAGAGACCAGCACAGAGGGACCCTGTACCTCCTGTCTGCATTTTTCTCCACTGCCTTTCCCACCTTTGACACAAATGTTAGTTATTTAACGTTTGTTTGTGACTCCCCTCCAAAAAAACCTCAGGTCCAGGAGGGGAGGACTGTTGTCTGTTTTGTTCAAGGCTAGATCCGGTGTCCAGAACAGTCTCAGGCTCATGACAGGCCCTCTCTCAACATTTGTGAGTGAATGAATGACGGAGTGGACAAAGAATGCCATCCTGAGCCACAGCCACGCTGCCTCTCTGTGTCGCAGACTCTTCCCGTAGCAAGGCCTGGCAGAAGCCTGGGCTGAGGTGGAAGGACCCGCAGCCTGGGCCTGGTTCCCGGGACCTGAGGGGAGCAACTTCTCCTGTCCACAGCCTCAGTTTCCCCACTTGGAAAATTAGGGGTCTGAGGGTGCCCAGCTGCCGCTCTGTCCAGGGCTGCCCCTCTGCCAGCTGGCCGCCTGCATCCCTCACTGAGATTCCTGACCTTTCCCATAACCTGCCCACAGGACCTCGCCCGTGCCCTTGGAGCCCAAGGGACACAGACCTCCGCCCATGGGATTTTTTAAAATCTGGACTTGAGGTTTATATTTCTATTTCTACTCTGGGAATCCAGGGTCCTTGCCAGATCAAACTGGAACTTGTTCCCAGCGAGCACTGCCTTAGGAGGGGCCTCCCCACGCAGCCTGTCCCGTGGGTGGGAGCGGAGCTGAGGTCTTTCAGGGGGAGGGGCAGGCTGAGGGTCTGACTTTGAGAGGGGAGGGAGGAGGGGGGACTCACAGGAGGAAAAGCTCCAGGGAAACCCCTTTCTGAGCTGGGAGACCCTCACACAGGCTGCAGTGGCCTCCAGGAAGGTCTAGCACTGGCACTTAAAGGACTGCCCAGGGGCCTGCCCCACACGTGAGACTGGAGAGGACATGGTGTCCAGACCAAGTAGCAGCTTAGGAGAGCGTAGTGTGTGCAGAGGTTAGGAACCCAGGCTCTCAATCCTGCCACTGGGCCCTGCCTGGCTGCCCCACCTCCACCACCACCACCCCTTCCCCCTGCTAGGCAGCTCTGCAAGTTTCTTAACGTTGCTCCCCGTCTGGAAATGGGAATAACAGGCGCACCTCCCAGGCTTGCTGCGGCAACTCACTGATGAACTATGAGGAGAGGCTCAGACCAGTGCCTGGGACTAAATAAGTGACCAACAAATGTTAGCTATTGTGATTATTATATACTAGAGGCCTGGTGCACGGATCCATGCACAAATCCCTAGGTGGGATCGGGCCAAAACTGGCTCTCCAACATCCCCCGAGGGGTCCCGGATTGTGAGAGGGCGATTCTCGGTGACGCACCCCAGAATCGGGCTCCCTCCTCTCTGGTTCTGGGTACATCATCCGAGAACTGCAGCTGCCAAGTCACCGCAGCTCCTGCATTGAGCGCCTGCCCCCCGGTGGTCAGTGTGCATCATAGTTACTGGCCAGTCGGCCAGTCACTTAGGCTTTTATATAGAGAGATCCCTCCCAAGCACTATTGGCCCATCACCACCAACAAAGACATCCCAGATTAGGAACATGTGGAGATTTAGCCACACCCACTGGCCACTTCGTCCAGCCCCCAGCCCCTCCTCTGTAAAAATTCTGCATCTCCCTCAGAAGGGTCAGCTTCCATTTCCGGGACAGCAGAGCCCCCAGGCTGTCAGACGTCCCCACTATCCTGCCCCCTGAGAAATGACAGGCAGCCCTCAGCAGTGATCAGGCAGCCTGGTGACCGAGGAGGCACCTCCTGGAAGCCACCCTTAGCAAAGTGCTGGGCAGCCTTCCTGAAGGAGGCCTGGTGGATCTGGCTCCCCAGTGGGGATGAAAGTCCTTCCCCGGTCCTCCAGGCACTGCCCTGATATCCATTCCCTCCCCTTTGCCATCTCTTACTTCTCTCCAGACGCTGAGGTTGGAGCCTTGTACCCAGGACACCAGCAGTCTGTCCAGACCAGTCAAGAGCCTGCCTCTTCTGGGGAGACCCACTGCCCATCTCCAGCCTCTAGTGCAGACAAGGATTTCACCTGCCAAAAACCAACAATCCTCATGCAAATCGAAGCCAAATTGAAAATCTGTTCATCGCTTCTTCTGGTGCCTCGGGTCCCTTGTTGGGGAATTTTTAAATGGCTCAGCTCGTCTGAAGCCAAGGCAGAGAGAGGAGACAGATGGACTCATGCATTTTCACAGGGATTCTTAAGAACTGTCCTTGTGGAAAGCCCCTCTGTCCATCCACGCGGCAGCGGGGAGTCGCACCCGTGACCTGCTCTTACTAAAGATATTTCTCCCCACACCTGACAGCCTGGCGCGTGGCTGCACGGACTCATTTGCACAGCGGCCTTCATGGGAGATGTTTCTCACACGACTGGTTCAAACACTCCAAGTCTTGCTCACCGAGAAGCAGTCCTCCTGCTGCACCATGGAACACAAGAGCCTCGGTTTCAACAAGGAAACATGCACTGGTGCAGGGACTTCTTGTCAATGAAAAGCAACTCCACCCAAGAAGTGAAAGAACTGGGAGTGAGCCAGGCTCCACCCAACACACTTGTCACATGTGTGCATGTGAAGAGTCCCCGAATGCAGGCTGGGGCAGCCACTGTGCAAAGCAGTATGCAGTTACCTCCAAAAATTAAAAATGGAACTGTTTTATCACCAGAGACTCTACTTCTGGGGATATATCCTACAAATTCCAAAACACTAATTTGAAAGAATATATGCACCCCTATATTCATGGCATTGTTTTTTACAATAGTCAAGATCTGGAAACAGCCCATGTGCCCAGCAGTAGATGAGTGGTTAAAAAAGGCTGTGGTGCATTTACACAATGGAATGCTACTCAGCCATTAAACAAGGAAGGAAGCATGGCCAGCGTGGCTCTGTGGTTGAGTGTCAACCAGTGAACCAGGAGGTCATAGTTCAATTCCTGGTCAGGGCACATGCCTGGATTGTGGGCTCGATCCCCAGTGTGGGGTGTGCAGGAAGCAGTTGATCAATGATTCTCTCTCATCATTAATGTTTCTATCTCTCTCTCCTCCCTCTCCCTTCCTCTCTGCAATTAATAAAAATATTGTTAAAGGAAGGAAACCTTACTTTTTGTGACATCATGGATGGACCTGGAGAGTATTATGCTAAGTGAAATAAGCCAGTCAGAGAAAGACAAGTACCATATTATTTCACTTATAAGGGGAATATAATGAACAAATTAGATGAGGAAGGGGGTTCCATGGCAGGGTGAAAAAGGTAAAGGGATTTGGCAAAAACAAAAACAACTCATAGATACAAACAACAGCATGGTGATTACCAGAGGGAAAGGGGGCAGAGGGAGGCAGAAGGTGATAAAGGAAGAATAAATAGTGATGGAAGAAAATTTGACGTGGGGTGAACACACAAGACAATATACAGATGATGTGTTATAGAATTGTATACCTGAAATCTGTATAATTTTATTAACCAACTAGGGGCCCGGTGCACGAAATTCGTGCACTGGGTGTGTGTGGGGGGGAGTGTCCCTCAGCCCAGCCTGCCCCCTCTCACATACTGGGAGCCCTCAGGCGTTGACCCCATCACCCTCCAATCGCAGGATCGGCCCCTTGCCCAGGCCTGACGCCTCTGGTTGAGGCGTCCGGCCCGGGCAGCGGGGACCTGCAGTGGCAGCGGCCCCGCGATCGTGGGCTTCGCTTTAGGCCCAGGCAAGGGACCCCTAGCTCCCGGGACTGCCAGCTTCGACCGTGCCCAGCTCCCATCGCTGGCTCCACCCCTACTTCCTGCTATCACTGGCCAGGGCGGAAAAGGCACCTGATTCTCCGATCATGGCTGGGGGGCAGGGCAAAGGCGGCCCCAGGGCCGCCTTTGCCCTGCCCCCCAGCTCTTAGCTCCCCGCTGGGTTTCCGATCACTGTCAGTGGCAGGGGGCTTCTTCCTGCTTTCCCTTTCGCCTCCCTGCATTGTGCCTACATATGCAAATTAACCGCCATCTTGTTGGCAGTTAACTGCCAATCTTAGTTGGCAGTTAATTTGCATATAGCCCTGATTAGCCAATGAAAAGGGTAGCTCGTACGCCAATTACCATTTTTCTCTTTTATTAGTGTTGATGTCACCCCAATGAATTCAATTAAAAAAGAATCCCCAGCATTCCCTTTACAAGGGCTCTCCTGAGAAGAGTCTGGTAGGCATTGAACTTGGCTGCAGAAATTGATTCAATGTCCAATTTTTAAATCCCCTGTGAGGGGAGTCCGGCTCTTAGGAGGCTGCCCTCAAACTCCTATCATTCAGCAAAGCCCCCACTTTACTCAGCACCATAACCAGGGTTCTCCAGAGAAACACAACCAATGGGCTATAAGTAGTTATATGGAAAGAAATAGACATTTGTTTTTAAAAATTGGCTCATGAGATGGGGGGCGGGAGGAGGGGGGAGCTATATCTGAAATCTGTAAGTTGGGCCATTAGGCTGATAAGTAGAAGTTGGTGTTGCAGTCTTGACTCTGAATTTGCAGGGCAGCAGGCGGGAAACAGGCGCAGGCTGATTCTACTCAGATTCTACTGATTTAAATGCTAATCACAGCAACATCTAAAATGATGTTTGACCAAACAATGAAGCACCATACCCTAGCCAGGATGACACAGAAATTAGCCATCATACTTGGCATACTCTGTCTACTCTCTGGCCATCCCACTGACCCAATCTGCCCGCTCCTGCCTTTGACTGTGTCTGCTTTCTTCTCCTTGGGCACACATGCTCACCATCAGCTCTGTGCTGTACCGCATTGTCCCTCCCCTTACCATCCCCTGCCTCTTCAAATTCTTCCTCCCCCCACCCCAAGGCCACTTCCACTCCCTTGATGGAGTCTCCCTGGCTTTTCTGGGCCACACGTGTCTCCCTCAGGACTCCTGAGTCCCCAGCTGCCCATCACAGAGCCCAGATTTTGGTCACACACCTGAACGCTCCTTTTTCTAGCCTCGTTTCTGAACTAAGAGACCAGCTCCTGTACCTCCGCCTCCCACCTGGGAGAGAGGCTGGAAGATTGAAATGGATACAAACACCCATCTGCCGGGGGTTTTCTGTGCAGAGAAAGTACCATGATGGTGAGCACTGGATGAAATAACAAAGTCCAAACAAAAACAGGAAAAGCAGAGAGAATCCGGAGGGCTTTCTGTTTGAACTGAGCTAAAAACTGAAGTCGAAGGGGGTGGGTGGAAGAAGGTGACCTCATTGTAGATAAATACATGGAATGGCTCCTGCCCAAGCTAATCTGTGAAAATGCGAGGTACCCGGGCCCTGCGGTGGGAGCCGCTCGGAGCTGCAGACGGGGCTTGCGGCAGCACTGGGAGCACGCTAAGGGAAGACTGGATGGTTCACTCTACGGAGACCTCTCCAAACAGAGGAGTTCAAAGTTCTGCTTTTAATCGATTCAGCGTGTGATATCACTGGGCAGCATTTCCTCCAAAGAAAAGGGCAGCATTGATTCTCAGCTAAGAAGTACAGGCAGCCTTAAGGAACACGGAGCCCCAGCCAGAGACTGGGGGTGGGGGTGCCAGCTTTGGGAGGGAGAGCTGGCTGATGCTTTGCTGGAATGGACGCAACTACCAGCTCAGACTGCAACCCTGCAACCGTGTCAGTCCAGAGAGCTCAGTCCCCAGCTTGTGTGTGTGTGTGTGGGGGGGGGGGGGGGTGAGATACGCAAAGACCACAGCATTCCTAAAAGACAGAGTGTGGCGGATCTCAATGCTTGCTCCACTCCAGCTCACGTATTAATGTTGTTGATTATGAAAGAGTATGGTAGCCTGTGCTGAGCACTGTGGATATAACGGGCAGCCCCAGCATTCCCTGCATGGGCGCACATTCTGTCAGGGAAGGACGACACTGGACAAGACCACCAAGAAAAGTCGGGTTGATCACAGACAGTTTTTAGAGGGCAAAGTAACATCATGGGAGTTACATTTGCTTGCCGGGGTTGGCCGGGTTCAGTGTTGGGGGTGGATTTCACAAAAGATTGTTCTTCTATACGTGGAAGGCTTCCAACACGACCTTGCTCCTTAGGGCTCCCTATCTAGTCAACTTTTAGAGGCTGTGCCCGGCCTGGGGAAGTTGGCACCAGATCTGACTGGATAGAGGTCCCTCCTCTATGCTTCTCCTGCGATCAGCGATGGCCCCCCACCATCACCCCCATAGGACCCCTCACGCTGGTCTCTAATGGTGTGGTGAGTCGCCGGCCTCATCCACTGAGCAATAAGCTCCCTGCAGGCAGGGGAATGTCAGCCCCTCACTGTTTTACCTGCAGGACCCACGGAGGACGGGCGCCTGGTGGGCCACAGCTTTGAGTGCTGCCCGCTTGATGCGCTTGTAGAGAAACTCGGCCACTAATGGTAGTTGGCATGGGGTGGGCAGGAATTACGTGTCAGACACCGCCGAGCGCTTGGCAAACACCGGCTCATTTGCTCCTCGCTATAATCTTTTGAGTTTGGCATTATTAGCTCCATCATGCAAATAAGGAACCCGAGGCTCAGAGAAACGAAGTAATCTGCCCAAGTTTGGGACTAGCTGCACACTCAGACCTGTCCCTGGTCCTCACAGATGCTGCCTGAGGTCCCCTGGGGTGAGCGCAGGTCCTCTAAGTGTGCAAACTGCTCCTGGCCGGGGTGGAGGAGATCAGGGAGCTCCCAGCCTCAGCAGACACACAGGGGAGGACAGTGGGGGATCAGCGTTGTTGGGATCAGAAGCTCCCAGCAATGGGGCTCCGGAGCCTCCAGGTCTCTGTGGAGAGGGAAGGCAGGTACCAGACTCCATGAGGCCTCTCCAGGGGAAAAGAGACAAGCCTATGGCACAGCGGTTCTCAACCTGTGGGTCGCGACCCCTTTGGCGGCCGAACGACCCTTTCACAGGGGTCGCCTAAGACCATCCTGCATATCAGATATTTACATTACGATTCATAACAGTAGCAACATTACAGTTATGAAGTAGCAACGAAAATAATTTTATGGTTGGGTCACAACATGAGGAACTGTATTTAAAGGGCCAGAAGGTTGAGAACCACTGTGTATGGCAGGACCAGGGAAGGAAACGGAATTGGCTAGGATCAATGCCCCTTCGGTTCTCAGCATCTCTTTCAGGCTCATTTGGGGCTTCTCCCAGCCTCTCAGGGCAGCTCATGCAGGAGGCCCCAGAGCTGGTCTCAGGCCCAGCTGGACTGGGACAGGAAGAGAGGGGTAGAGGAAAGCGTCACAGTGGGGGTGAGGGCACCACTGATACAGGCAAGCACATAGGCCAAAGCGGGAGGGATGTACCTGCCGTCACACCACAGCCCGCCGTGGGATGAGCCGGAATGTCAGGGACTCATCCGGCTGCAGAGGCTGCTGCTCCCGAAAGAGCCGCTTCAGCCGCTGCGACTCCCTCGTGGGAAATTAAGAGAGGAGCTTGTCATCCCCGGGAGAAAGAAAAGTCGCCTGCTTATTTCATCACCAACACTCCGCGAGCCTGTGGCAAATGGTCTCCGATCCTTCCTCCCACCTGATTTATACTGAAGCCATTGTTCACCCTGATGGCGTTCGATACATCACCAGGATGAGCCCTGTGCATCTCGGCTTTTCACCCTCCAAAGCCTCATAGAAAAATGGATGCTAATGAAGAGACCTTCCATGTTTCCCTAAGAAGGCGATCACCTCTGATAATACAGAGTGCTCCAGCCGGTCAATAAAGGCAATAAATCAATGCAATTTATTAAATACAACAGGCACTTTCCCAGGCGCTCACAGAGAGCCCAGTGCAGCTATCACCAGCACTCAGGGCAGAGAAAGGTGGCTACTGATTAAGAACAAAGTTTTAACAAATACCTCAAGAAAGAGGTACAGCCAGGAGCAGTGATGTTCATAGTCACTCCATCCCATCTCCTTGCAGGGGTCCTCCTCGGTATTCTGTAGGCACAATCCAATTCAAAACAAACAAAAAACAGACTCATAGATACAGAGAACAGCCTGACAGCTGTCTGAGGGAGGAGAGGTGGGGTTTGGGGCGGGGGGGCCGCTGGGTAAAAATGGTGAAGCGATTAATAAAACAAAACAAAATAAACAAACAAAAAACAGACACAGACAACAGTATGGTGATTGTCAGAGGAAAAGGGGAGTGGGAGGTGGAAAAGGGCAGAGTGGGGATAAAGGGTGATGGAAGGAGACTGGAATTTGGGTGGTGAGCACACGATATAGTGTCCAGATGATGTGTGATAGAGGTGTACACTGGAAACCAATGCTAACCAATGTCACCAAGATCAATCCAGCTTGAAAAACATAGTGAGTCTCAAGAACATGGGAGTTAATCCTTGAAGCCCACATCCCTACCTTGTTCCTGATGTTTATTCAGAGGTGGTTTCACAATGGAGCAGGCAAATCTCTATCGTTCACTTCCCCTGCTAGCAAGGGTTCCTAAACCAACTGCTGCCTTGATGGGCGGATCACACCTCTCCCAACAAAGCCAGGGCTGGGACTGTCATACCCTTACCTCATCTCCATCTCCATCTCATCTCTCTACACCCAACGGCCACTAAGGAGAGAAAGGCCATGGCAGAGCTACTGTGGGGTCACAGTCCAGGCTTCATACACCCAGGGCCTGGCCTGAGAGCCTTTGTGAGAAACGTGACCCTAACCCTTCCATCCATTCATTCATCCCCTCACCCTTCCATCCCCCTCAGTGGCTTCTGTGGGCTTCATTCACCACATGCATGACTGTGTGGGATGCAGAGGTCCTCTCAGGGAGGGACAGTGTACAATTGATGATAAAATAGCCTGGGACCAGCACTATGGATACACCTGAGCTCTGAGCCCAGATCCTAATCTCAACTGTGTGTCTTTGGGTAAGTTATGAAACTTCTCCATGCCTCCGATGCCAAACCTAGAAAACAGGGATAACAATGGTACCCACCAAATTGGTTCTTTGTGAGGATTGAGTTAGATAATGGAGTGTGTCCCCAAGGATGATAAGGCATACCATCAGTGGCTTGTACCTACAAGAAATCATTTTATTTTATTTTAATTTTGTAATTTTTTTCTTTAATATATTTTATCGATTTTTTACGGAGAGGAAGGGAGAGGGATAGAGAGTCAGAAACATCAATGAGAGAGAAACATTGACCAGCTGCCTCCTGCACACCCCCTACTGGGAATGTGCCCACAACCAAGGTACATGCCCTTGACAGGAATCAAACCCAGGACCCTTCAGTCCGCAGGCCGTCACTCTATCCACTGAGCCAAACCGGTCAGGGCAACAAGAAATCATTTTAGTTGGAAGAAGGGAAAACCTCTAATATAGGTTTGTATATTTTAGAACAAAATAACACTAAACTCAATTTAACAAACATTACTGTTTAAGATAAATCTAAAGTTTAAACTAGGTTTACAAAGAGTGAGAAAGGTATTTGTAGCACATTTACGAACAAATGCCCTATATCCAGAATATATAAAAAATTTCTAAAAATTAATAAAAAGATTAAAAATATAATTTTAAAATAACTAGAGCAGGCATTCACAAAAGAAGATATTTAAATAGAGTAATATGAAAAGACACCTAATCTCATTGGTAATTGGGGGAAATGCAAATTGGGACCAGAATATAGTATCACTACATAATACCTAGGATGGCTAAATGAAAGCAATGGTAACACTAAGAGTTAGTAAAAATGGAGGGCAATGGAAACTTCCAGAGTTGGAATTGTAATTGGTATAATCACTAGAAGGCACCATCTACTAAAGTTGAACATACCCACATCCCATTTCCCAGCAATTACACTCCCAAATATATAATCAGCATAAACATGCTTTGATAAGTATGTACAAAAATGCTCATACTAACACTAGTCATAACAGCAAAACACTGGACACAACACAAATGTCCATAGACAACATAATAAATAATGTTGCTCTATTCACGCAATGAAATACTACACAGCCGTGAAAATGAACAACTTTCTGCTTTATGTAACAATAGAGGTATCCTCTGAAACATAACATTAATTTATAGACGCCATACACACACAAAAATGCCTAGTGTATGATCCCATATATATACCAAGCCAACAAAGGCAAACGAAGCAACAGAATGTGAGAATCAGAGTCGGGTGACCCCCAGAGAGGCAATAGGGAACCATGAGAAGGGTTTCTAAGGTCCTGACTCTGATCTGTTTATTGACATTTCGTGATAATTTATTTTATTTTATTTTTTAATATTTTTATTGATTTTTTAGAGAAAGAAAGGAAGGGGTAAATAGAAACATCAATGTGAAAACAGAACATCAATTGGCTGCCTCCTGCATGCCTCACCACCTGGGCATGTGCCCTAATGGGGAATCGAACTGGCAACCTTCCAGTGCATGGGACAGCACCCAATTGAGCCACACCAGCCAGGGCTCATGATAATTTGTCAATTGATACACTGATGCGTTGTGCACTTTTCAATATGTTATAGTCATAATTTTTTAAAGTTTTACAAAGTCTTTAAATATTAACTAAATACATGGGTGCATGATTATTGCAAAATTGTGAAACTAATAATGACTAAAGGTAGGGAAATCCTGAGGTGACAGAACGAAGTAACCTTCACCAGACACAGATCCTACGCCACACACTTTACATAAATGAGCTCAGTTGTCACACCGCTCTCGGAGGCAGGTATCCACGGGGAATCCAAGGCGCAGGGCAGGTAAGCTACTTGCCTGAGATCACCCAGCTAATGGACAGCACGACAACGGCTCAAAGCCAGGCAGTCAAGGGCTGAGGCCATGCTCCGGGCCATCACATGACGCTACCGTCATGCAGAGAACCAGCGGAATAACCAGCACATGGCCCCAATGCGTCGACTCTTTAGTAAATACGTCTTCAATAAGTACGTCCTCAGGAAACCCCCTGGTCACTCATCATTCCTCTCCCAATGTATTTTATGTCTTGGGTTTGATACTCCTTCTTTCCCCCCCAGTTCCATGTCCCTATGTCAAGAAGTTTAGTAAAACACTGCTTACGCAGGGCTAGGGGACGCCAAGGACACAATAGCACGTAAAAGAACACAGCGAGGCTGATGGCCATGATCCAGCCACTACAAGTGCAGGCAGGACTGGCTTCACCTGATGGCGCTGTCTCGGGAGACCACCAAACGTTTCCAGCTTCTGGGGTGAGGTGCTGACCTGGGCTCCAAGCTTCCTCCAGATCCTGCAGGGGCCCAGACAGACGCGAGTGGTGGCTGCTCACAGGAGAAGCCTGCTGTGTACAGCGGCATCTTCACCTCCAGCGGGAAACCAGAGGGATGGTGCAAATGCATTCAGAGTCCTTCACAGATGTTGGCAAAAGTAAGAAGAAGCTCCCAGGGCCCCAGGGTCCCAGGGTCCCAGGGCTCAGAGATGGTTCCTGAAATAGGCTCTGCTCCCAGAAGCACAGCCCTTTGACCTGTGAGGGCATCCACCCAGGGAGACCACCTGTCCCCTGAGCCTGCTGCAAAGCCTGGTTGATTTGTCATCGGAAGACCAATAGTATGGCTGCATTTCTGCACCATCCTTTCAGTGCTAAATGTATTTGCAATCATCGCAGCAGCCTGTTTAATTATAACTAATGGGCGCACTCATGCTAAGTGACATGCGGTTGGAAATCCCCCTCCCCCAACTGAGACTATCCAGGTAGATGCAGCGAAGATGCTGGGCGAGTAAGCAACTCTATTTAAGGAGAACACACTCCTCCACTTGAAGCCCCACACGGTGGGGAAATTTCACCAAAGAAACTTGCCCCCAGCGCTCATGTGTGGAGAGCTGCAGCCTGCAGGCCTCGGGGACTGGGACGGGCGCTCTATTTGTGAGCTGCCATTGCTGAAAGCTCTGTGACAGGGCAGGCCCCCTGTCCAGGCCTCCTACAGGGGCTGTGATTTACCATGCACATCATTAATGAGCTTCAGCCTAAAGTTATTCTGGCTGCATGTGGAGCTTAGAGGACGTGGGAGCACAACTTGGCAGGTGAGAGAGGCTTTAAAATGCAGCACTTCCCCAGCCGGGTTTTTTTTTTAAATATATAATATAAGGGGAAATCAGAGACAGTGGGTGGGAGGGGGACAATAGCAAAAATGGGTTGGAAAGAGTAAAATGAGGAAAATAAAAGTTTAAAAAAATTAAGGTATCTATATCTTCAGCTCCATTTCTCTTCTGCCCTGAGCCTCCCAGCCATAGGGTCAACCTTTCCAGAAAGTGCTCCTCCTCGCCTCCACCCGGGCAACTCCTGCAGGTCCCACAGGGCTACCTGAGCTTCTCCAAAAATCCTCCTTGACTTCCCGGATCTTGGAGCACTTTCCCTCCTGGACATTCCTCCCAGTAACCATGTGGCACTTGATTCATTTAATTATTCATCAAAACAGTGATGGGCTCCTTGCTGTGAAGGAATTGTGGCAGGCGCCAGCCAACCCCAGTTCTTAGGTAATGCAGCTTTCCCTGTGGGCATCTTGTCTTTTCAAGAGGCCGAAGTCCCAGAATAGAAAAGACAGCAGGTTCACGGCCACGCTGCCCAAGGCCTGGCACATGTGGACCCACAGGGAACATGGCTGGATGACCTAATTGGACTCAGTGAGATGCAGTGTGGTCCTGACAGGGTGTAGCCAATTGCAGCATTGCCCAGAGGGCGGCTGGGCACAGAGGACTGGCCCCTCAGAGGAAGGTTCTTGGATGCTAATCCAGCTTTTTCTTGTGTTAGGAGAGAACCTCTGAAGAGCTGAAGCCCCCAAATCTTCCATTCCCTTAGGCTTCCTGTCTGGGGACTTGGCATCCAAAGAACAGAGACAGTGATAGTGACTGGAAAGGGGGGGCGGGGGGGCGGGGGATGAGAATAGGAGCAATTGATGGCTAAAGAGGGCTGGCTGCTTTCAGAGAGGAATAGACATTTATTCAGTGAGCAACTAAGGACCACAAAAGGCCTTGATGAATGGGGAGCTTAGTGGAAGACAGGAGGGAGGCGGAGGGAGCATCTTGGGCTGGGTTCACTCTCAGAAAGAAAAGGCACGGGTGGCAGAACAATGGGAGAATAATCAATCCCTGCCCTCTAAAGAAATGACAGCGTTATCTCAACCTGAATCCAGGCAAGAGTTCTGAAACCTGATTCATACTTGCTCCCAAAGGAGCCTGGTCAGGTAGGGCCATGGACCAGCCCAGTTCCCCTCCACACACAGAAGCATTTTATAACTAAACCCACATTCTTAGGAATTCCCTGATTATAGACACAAAACAAGGAAATTCTGTTATTATTAAAGGTTCTCAGAACTATGATTGTAATGCTTCACTTACTAAAAAAATTTCAGAGTACACACAAAATCCGTTTCCCTGATCCAAATATTTTCCAGAAGTTTCTAT
The DNA here is from genome assembly GCF_963259705.1 of Myotis daubentonii. Classification (NCBI taxonomy): domain Eukaryota; kingdom Metazoa; phylum Chordata; class Mammalia; order Chiroptera; family Vespertilionidae; genus Myotis; species Myotis daubentonii. The sequence continues at coordinate 71,138,512 of NC_081851.1, read as the reverse complement.
GATACATCCATCAGTGACTCTTCAAGCTGCAATGAGAGGCAGAATGAGTCTGCAGCAACTTGGCCTGGATTTTAGGATGTTGCCCCAGGCCCACCAGGTTCTCCATCAGCAGGGGCAGAGGTCCCTGCTGCTCTGAATGGACGTGAGCCCTGGGCCCCTCCTCCGCAAGTCACCTTGACCAGCCTCAAGGCAACACCATTGGCAACTTCTCCACAAAGGAAGAAAGTGAAATGTCCAGATACAATCAAAAGGTCTCACCACCTCAAGGGCCAGGCCAAGCTGTGAGCTTCTGGATGATGGAAGACACCATTTGCTGAAAGCTCCCTGCAGTGCCCAGCTTTACAGAGTACTCTCTCCTCCACCTCATTTTGGGGCGGGGGGGGGGGGGGCAGGCAGATAGCCATGTTGTTCCTATTGAAATATGTGACAAAATGGCAGTGTCTGGCCAAGTCACTTGGAGACCTTGGGCTGTGGCCCTCATTCCTTCCTCAGTTGCGGTAGGAATCTGTGAGGGAACTTCCCTCCATTGGAAGACGCCCTACTCCCAATCCCTACGGGTAGTTACTTTCTCCAAGAGAAAACTTTGGCAAACACATCACTGCATCAGTAATTGCATCAAAATGAGAGTGGACCTAGGGTACATCTGTTTTAAGTCAGGATCTCCTAGTTACATTTGACAAACATCAACAGCTCGGAACTTGTTCCTGAATAGGCATCAGGCAAAAAGCATCCGCCTCCCTTTCCTTTAATAAAAATCCTGGTGTGCACCCAGGACCAGGCTGCGTGGTGGTGGAGGGGTTTGCCGTTCCCTTTCACTCTACCCTTCAGTGGGGAGATATCACAATGGCCCATCTCATAGCTGTGCAGATCTATCAACGTCTCCTCTTCTTTCCTGGAAAGTTTGCAGTCAGGGTTAAATAGTGAGTGATTATAAAGTTTCTTTCCTATTGAAATGAGAATTAATAGTCATGAAATTATATGTTGATGGCTTCAGTGTTCTGCTGAAATGTATCAACATTTTAACACCATCACCTACCGAGTGAAACTATCCTAAAATAACTTCAACAGTATGTCAAAAGGCAGAAATGCGCAAAGGACTCTATTGGGTACCATTTTTGTAAGACCATTCCAAGAATTAGAGTAGAGAGGGGGGGAAAAACAACTCTCCTAGTTGAAAATATTTTATTCCCATAAAAGGTAAAAGTTGATTTATTTTTATGAAATACTACAAATATGCTCTTAAAGTCACTGAATTCCTTAGCTACCTCACCCCAAATCATTACTTTATGGAGCTTTTAAGGCCTGCAAAATATAGCACTGTAGCTAAAATAGGGCCATTCCCCAAGCAACAGGATTATAAAGAAAATGTTAGAGGGAGAAAGGATTCTTTTAGAGCCATGCTGTCCACTTCTTGCAACCCAGAAGGTGTGATCTGAGGGCAACTGCACAGCACAAGACTCCCCACTCAGAAACACCTGTTTCCCCTACTCTCTGAGGCCCACACTTAGCATCTTCCCTTGGAATTTGTCAGTTTATTGCCAAAACAAAGGGACTACCCAAACCACAGAATTCTAGGGCTAAAAGAGTCATGTCAATCCACCCAAGTCACAGCAGGGAAATGCAGGTCCAGAGACTCAGTCAGCATCATGCAACTAGTCATTGATAGAACTGGGGCCCAATCCAAGCCCCCTGGACACCCAACTTGATACCTTGTCCATTATGTTATGGGGGTGAATTGTGCCCCCTCCAAAAAAAAAGATATATTGGAGCCCTAACCTCTAGTAACTCAGAGTATGACGTTATTTGGAGATGAAGTGTTTACAGAGGTAATCAAGTTAAAATGACATTATTAGGGTGGATCCTAATCCAATATGACTGATGCCCCTATAAAGAGGAAATTTGGACAGAGAGAAAGGCGTGTAGTGGGGAGACTATTAAAGAGACAGGGGGAAGATAACCATCTACAAGCAGAGGAGGAAGACCCTGAACAGGTCCTTCCCACACAGCCCTCGGGAGGGACCAGTCCTGCCAAGACAATAAATATTTGTTGTTCAAGCCTCCCAGCTTGTGGTACTTTGTCACAGCAGCCTTAGCAAATGAATATACCAGACATCAACTCTCTGGAATGGAACATGTGTCTGTGTCAATGTCTAGGTAGATTTGCTGGCTTTATTTCACAGTTGAGGCATCGACAAACCTTGTTTTCTTTAAAAATGAGAAGACACGATCTCCCGAAAAGTATCTTTAAAAAATGCTAGCCTTCCAAAAATACAACCTTGGTAAAAATTCTAGGGTTGGCCTACAACCCTGTCAATTAGATACTACTGTTAACTCCACTTTAGAGATGAAGACACTTAGATGCAGAAAGGTTGCAGAAACGGCCAAAGAACAACCAATTAGTAAGTGGCAGAGCTGATTTCAAACCTAACTCTGGTCCCAGAGCATAAAGTTCCCAAGTAATAACCTACATAAGAGCTTCTCATCACTAGCAGTGTTTGAGCAAAAGTTGGAGGACTACTTTGTAAGGAATCCCTTCCAGTGAAGGAGAGGGAAGGTCGAGTGTTTTCTAGGGCCCCACCAGCCTTGAGCTTCCATGGGTTTACAATCCGATCATTACTGCTGGTTTGAGTAGTCAAGGGGAGTTTCAAGGAAAAAACAAGAAGAGAACATGAGTCAGAGTTAGTATGGACAGAAAAGAAATGAATGATGGAGTCAGGAAATGACTTCCGTAAACAGAAGGCTATCAGGAGGAATACCAAGGAAGGTGCTATAGGATTTGAGTTCTTGGGCTTTTTAGTTGGGACTGCACCAAGATCCAGCCCCACCCATCTGTCTGCTGAGAGTGGCCTCTCAGCTGAGCCTCTATCCAGTGTGCAGCCTCATTAGATTGAAAGGAATCTTTCAGCTTTGCAGGTTCCATGGTAGAGCCAATGCTCAGAGCTCTTAATTTAGCATTATCCACACACATAAAGCTCCCACCATGCTCGAGTTAAATTCCGCTGGTGTCTGAATGCCCACAGATCTTATGCTATCCTTACTGTGAGCTCCTCTCGAATGTGGTGGAAAAAGAGGTGGTCTTGGAGCCCTCCGTTCCCAGAGCAGCTCCTGAATTTATGCAGAGTCAGAGTCGCAGGCATTTGAAGGACAGTTTGCTGTCTCTGCCACTGTTCAGGCAGCAGACGTGTATTTCTGATGAGGCAGGTGCAGAACATAAAACTTGCTCCTGTTCAAGCTTTCTTATTTCCCCTGGTTTCAACAGGTTGCTGTGCGGAATATCTGCTCAGTATGTGACATCTTCTCAGCTTGCTTCAAAGTAGAAAAGCCCCTCAGAAGGTTTTCCTAGGTCAGTAGGAGAAAAGAGTTGTTCAGAAGCCTGGCACTGGGTCCCTAGAGAGGCTGAGGAGGTGGCTGCTCAGGAGAGGGGAGAGGACTGCCTTCAGGCTGCTGGGTGTCAGGAAGCAGAGCTGAGTGGGTGCTCCAGGGCCCACAGGCAAGGTTGGCACCTGGGGAAGCGGGGATCAAGCTTCACACCCACCACCACAGCGAGCAGGCCCTGCTTGTTTCTCCCACTTCCTAGAAAATGCTCAATGCAAACCTCAAATGTGTCCACCTTCATCAGTTTTGGAGACACATCTGTTCATTTCTGCCACAGGAAATGGGAATCTCTGAGAGAGGGAAAATAAACCCAACCACATGTAAGTGTGGAGTCGCTTGCATCTGTATGGAGTTGCCATGGATGATTTGTATCTGCAAATGTTCACTGCACCTCCTACTTAAGAGCCAGGAGCACCTAGCTCTGATCACAAAGGGCTCTTTCTAAGCATGGAATGGAGCGTTCCTTCTCTTTGGCAGCCAAGGTGCCCAGAGCCCTCCTTTAATACTTATTTGAAAAAACTATTTTCTTCCTAGCTTTCTGGTATACTTTTCACCCCATCACCTCTGCCTATCAAATGGCACTTGATCATTAATTGCCTTTTAATGATTCCATTGTGACCACATATTATTGTAAGCTGACCCAAATCCTCTTTGGAAATAGCTAGTTATAAATAATAAACACCATCACAAAGTGTTTAAGATAAAATGAATGGAAGAACTCAGACTTGGACAAAAAACCCTTCCAGTGACTATATGCAGCACATTGGTCAAGGGGATAACACCTAGGTCAAGGTCTCATTTTTCAAGCGGGAACAATACCGAGAAAGGGCATGGGACACCCAAGGTCACACAGCTAGTCAGTAGCCTAACAGACTGAATTAGAAGTCTCCTGACCACACACAGTGGTGTTTCCCTCATAGCCACTGATCTGACCAGTATGTGTTCTCACACGTTGAGCTCCAGGCACCAGTACAGGTTCTGTCTCAGCCACACCTCCCATGTCCAGCAAGACTGAGAAAGAGGACTTTCTCCCTTTTATTCTGTTTGCTTTTCCCAAAGTCACGTTTAGATCTCAGTGGCATGCACTTTGCTTTGGAGGGCTACCATTAGGGAAGGGGAACGGCTTCTTCAGATATATCCCAAGACGTGCCAGCTACAAATGTGCTGTGACCTTGGTGTTTTCCAGGAAAACAAGCAGGTGTAATTAAGCATCAAGAGGACATCCTAGTGCCCCACAGCAACATGCAGGTTCCCCGGTGTGTCCCCAAATTCCAAAATAGCCTGCATCGAGTTTCTTCCCTCCCACTCTGCAAACACCACTTAGGAAAATGGCTGATTTTCCTTGAGAATCTGTTGTTCTGCTTGTTCTCAGCTTGAAGTGACAATTCCTTGAGTGAAGAGCCTGTGGCTGCCATGAAAACAAGGAAACAGAAAGAATATGCACTTGATGACAAAATAATAAGGGCTGGTGAAGCCTCTGTGAAACCGGCGTGTTCCTGTCTCATACCCTTCAAAGCTCCCACACCCACACACCCCCAAGGTCAAGTTTCATCACCTGACCTAGTCCACAAGGCCCTTCCTAGCCCGCTCCTGCCTACCTCTCTGGTATAACTCATCATCCCGAGCCTTCATTCCACATTCCAGAAACACTCAGCTGCTCCCCAAGCACATGGAGTTTGTTCTCATCCCTGGACCTCTGCTCATCCAGCCCTTTTTGACATTCCTCCATCCTTCTGACTTCTCCCTTCTCCCCCACTGGGTCTTGGTGGGGCCACATCCCATGTGATTGACATTTTTGTCTTTGCAGTATCGTATTAGTCCAACTATTAGAAAGATCCATTCCACCCTAACACTCTTCAGCTTCCCTTCCAAGTTCAGAAGCCCCATGAAGTGTCCGAAGGGTTGACTCTTCCCTGTAGGTCCAACACCCCAGGGTCACTTCATAGAACCCTGGTTCCCATGTCCCCTGGTCTGAGGGGGTGCTTCTCCTGGGAGAGGCTACTAAAATCCTGCTTCAGCCTCTACTCCTTTTTCCCCACAACCACAATGGCCAAGAAAAGCCCCTTTCCTTTTGGTTTCTTGAGGAACCTTTAGTGTGTGCATCTCTCTCCTCCACCCTAGGAAATCTGGAGCTCTTACAGGCCTGTGGGGTCAGTTGGTCATGGAAAAACTAGGGTGTGGATAAAAGGCAGATCTCAAAAGAGCCAAGGGCCTGGCTAAGTGTTGCAAAGAAGTAAACATAAGTGGGCAGGACAGACCCAGACAATTCCCTGGGCTGAGTCAAAATCCAAGAGTTACATTCTGTTCATATGATGGTCACGTAAGTCATCTGAGAAGCATTTGTTTAAAAATTCTTTGGCATAACTCTTTACCCAATTATAGAATCCCAGGTGCTAGAACTTGTGCAAGATCTTCAATACACCCACCTTTTTCAAATGGGGTGGCCAAGGCCAGTGGTGTGTGTGTGTGTGGGGGGGGGGGAATCAAGGAACTTGAGTTACTTCACTAGGGCCAAACCTTCCATCCCCCAGCCCCACCCACAGCTGCCTCCTGCAGGGATCTGGCCTCCATTCACAGGCCCCGAAATTACACACAGGGAAGGAATCTCAGCTCCTGCCATGAGGTCTGAGAGCAGCTGTACATCTCCCAACGGGGGCTGCTAGAGCAACACAATTAGCAAGGCTGCCTGACAAGGGCAACAGCCACATGTTCCTCTCCAAAGTGACTAAGTGACTACACACAGGTGTCATGTTGTCTGAAGGTCCTTGTCCCCATTCTTTCTTCATCCTCTGGCCCATTTCCCAGTTCTAGGGATCCTCCCTGTGCCATTGCCTAGTAGAAACTCTCTTATAAGTAGAATTATCTTCAGGATTAAAAGTCAAGTAGGGACAGCAGTTCTGGAACTTTCATTGTTCAACACACATTTCAGACTTGCTTCCCTTTTCATGGAGCTATCTCCCAACCTTGGGTTCTTGAGCCTCACAATATATTCCTAGGCACCCAGAAATTTTTTTAAGATTATATGTTTATAGAGTAGTTTTATGCTCATGGCAAAGTGGAGAGGAAACTACAAAGATTTGCCCCTACACATGCACAGACTCCCACATTATCAATAGCCCCACCAGAGTGATATAAGGATGAACCTACACTGACTCTTCATTATCACTCAAAGTCCATAGTTTACATTGGGGTTCACTCTTGGAGTTTTACATTCTGTGCATTTAGATACATGTATAATGACCTGTATCCATCATTATGGTACCATAAAGAGTATTTTCACTTCCCCCAAAACCCTCTGTGTTTTGCCTGTTCATCCCTCCCCATAATCCTTGGCACCTCTGATCCTTTTACTGTCTCCACAGTTTTGCCTTTCCCAGATGTCATATAGTTGGATTCATATAGTATATAAACCTTTTCAGATTGGCTTCTTTTGCTTAGTAAAATGTAAGCTTCTTCCATGTCTTTCCATGGCTTAGTAGCTTATTTATTTTAGTGCTGAATAATATTCCATTTTAGGGGATGTTCCACAGCTTACTTATCCACTCACCTACTAAAATGCATCTTGGTTGCTTTCAAGTTTTAGCAATCATGACTAAAGTGCTATAAACATCCTTGTGCAGGTTTTTGTGTCAACATAAGTTTCCAATTCTTTGGGGGTAAATACCAAGGAAGGAGGTTTCTGGCTCATAACAGTACATTTAGTTTTATTAAAAAAAAAAAAAAAAAAAAAAAAAAAGCCCTGCCAAACTGTCTTCCAAATTGGCTGTACCATTTTCCATTCCCACCAGGAATTAATGAAAGTTCCTGTTGCTCCACATCCTCATCAACATTTGGTGTTGTCAGTATTCTGGACTTTGGCCATTCTCATAGATGTATAGTGATACCTGCTTGTTTGAATTTGCATTTCCCTGATGACATGTGGTGTGGGGCATCTTTCCATATGTTTAGTTGCCTCCAGTACATCTTGGTGAGGTGTCTTTGGCTCATTTTTAATCAGGTTGTTTGTATTCTCAATGGGGAGTTTTGAGAGTCCTTTGTGCATTTTGGATAGCAGTCCTTTATCAAATGTGCCTTTTCAACCCAGAACTTTTGATTTTGTAGTTCAGAGACAATAGGAACATGTAAGATACTTGGTATAGACCAGAGATTTACAACTCAAATTTGTTATCCCCAAAGAAATGGACCTGAATTAGGTGGAATCCCAGAGAGGATCTGACCATCACCAATGGTACAGCCAATTTGATGAGTGACTTGTACTTATCGTCAAAAGACAGCCCATTTTGGGGAGACATCGCTGAGACTTTAGACATCAAACACATGCAGTTTCCAGGTACCTACTGAGCAAGCACTCTGTTCAAGGTACTAAATCTAAAAGTATTTGGCCAGAGTAACCATAGGCACAGCCACCCTTGGTAGGAGCCGCTGTTATGTTTAATATCATTGGGTACCTGTGCTTTGTGAGGAATATCTCATTTTTATCTTCAAAATAATCTTATGAGGTAACATGATTGTGGTAGGCTGAATAATGGTCTCCCCAAAGGTATGTACAACCTAAACTCTGGAACCTATGAATCTGTTACCTTACATGGCAAAAAGGACTTCTCAGATGTGATTAATTGTGCTATACATGTATGAGGACCTCCTGTACATATGATGGAATATTATTATTCAACTACAGAAAGGAATAAACTACTGATACATGAGACAACATGGATGAACCTAGAAAATGTGCTAACCGAAACAAGCTAAGCACAAAAAGTCCTATATTGTATGATTCCATTTATACCAAATTAGAGGCCCAGTGCAGGAAATTTCATGCATGGGTAGGGTCCTTAGCAGCTGCTGGCTGCCGGCTGGGGCCTTCCTTCATTCTGCACCATCCCCTAGTGGTCAGCGCACGTCATGGTGAGCAATCCCAGTCGGTCGAACCCCTAGGTCAGTGATGGCGAACCTTTTGAGCCCAGCGTGTCAGCATTTTGAAAAACCCTAACTTAACTCTGGTGCCGTGTCACATATAGAAATTTTTTGATATTTGCAACCATAGTAAAACAATGATTTATATTTTTGATATTTATTTTATATATTTAAATGCCATTTAACAAAGAAAAATCAACCAAAAAAATGAGTTCGTGTGTCACCTCTGACACGTGTGTCATAGGTTCGCTATCACTGCCCTAGACACTTTGCATATTGGGCTTTTATATATATAGATAGCCAGAACAGGCAAATCTAGAGAGGCAGAAATTAGATTGGTGGTTGCTGGACTGGGGTGGGGGAAGGGAGACAGTGGAGAATCCCTGCTTAAAGGTATAGGGCTTCCTTTGAGGTGATGAACATGTTTTGGAACTAAATAGAGGTGGTAATTGCAAACACTGTGAAGGTATTAAATGCCACTAAATGTTTCACTTTAAAATGACTAATTTTACATGATGTGAATTTTGCCTCAATAAAAGTAAGTAAAATAAAGAACTGCAAAAACATTATCAAAGAGGGCTTTCTAGAATATGTAGAACTTAACTGGGGCCTTGAATGATGGCTAGGATTAGGCAGGCTAGGAGAAGATGCCAGAGAGAGTGAGAGCAAGAGCGAGAGCGAGAGCGAGAGCGAGAGAGAGCGAGAGAGAGAGAGGGGGGGGGAATTTCCATTTAATTCCACACAACAGACATTTTTGCGGTTCTGCAAGTTTCTGTACCTTCTGCCCCAGGCTCACCTCACTTAACCCCCAGCACTCAGAGATTCTGCAGGAATCACCAAGGGCACTCCACATGTTTGCAGATGCTTTTATATAAATGGTGTGAAGAAGAATACTTAGTGAAGAGCAATGTGCTAATATCAGAAAAACTAGGGCAAGTTCCAAATGACTGAAATCAGTGCAGGGCTTGTGGTCAGGAGAGCTGGATGCCTGGGCATCACTTTGGCCTGTCCCCAGACCCAGAGGCACACCCAGCTCTGACATGCAGCCCACCCACCAGGACCTGTTTGGCCCTTCCCCCACACACACACACCCAGGATTCTTGTCAAGGGCAACGTCAGGGGTCTCAGCAAAACTGCAGGGATCTAGGGAGGGCTATCCTCGATGAGAAAATTAAAAATCCCAGCTTTTCTTACTCATCAATTCCAGCTTCTAGGGCAAAGAAAATGCAATGGCCTCTCTGAAGGCAGAAGGTGGGGCCTGGTGCTGGGCTGGATCCCCCTCTCTTCAGGAAGCAGATCAAGGGTCCCAGGGTAAGCGAGGCTTGCTTTCACTGCCCGCCTATCTAGGGAGGGATTTCAGGAGCAGCTTTGAGGAATTCAAGGAACAACCCATGTGTAAACCCAGTTTTCTGACTCTGAGCTCCAAGTTACTTCTGGGGAAGCTTCCAGATGCTGTCTTCAGTCACACCAGGGTCCTCTGGCTCTCCCCCCAGCTACCAGTCACAGTGGGGTGGGAGGCTGGGTGGGGAGCAGTAATGAGATACATTCTGTTCTGTTTACAAATTGCTTTCAGGCCTGTGGAGAGAGGTACTTCTAAATGTGAAGTGTTTCTGCCACATAAGGAAGGACATTTGTGACTGATAGCTCTCCCTGAAACCTACCAAGGCTCAAGGCAAAGCCACTGCCTCTGCCCAAGTCCCTCATTCCTCCTGCAGAAGCAGGGAGGCTGGCAATATATTCCACTTCTTCTCCAGGGAAATGCACCATGCCATCTGAGCCCAGAGAGCTCTCTGAATTCCTTCAACCCCCCTACTCACAGACAGCCTATTTTCTTTTACAGGTTCGCCTTTCATCTGGAACTACCACCCAAATTCATCCAATGGGTAGAGTTTGTCTTCTTCATCCTAAACTCTCATTGAACGTGTCATGGTGCCTGCGCCTAAATATGCTGGCTGACCAAATGTTGAGCATTTATATTCTTGTTTCTGTTCACCAATACCACAGGTCTTTATGGCCTTGAGATTTATGCAGACCATGTTCAAATTGTTAAGATTTATTGCATGCCTCTTGTGTGCTAAGCACGGTGCTTTGTGCTTTATATACACTTGCTCTAAACATTATAACGACCCTGCAAAGCAAGTATTGTATCCTCAGAGGACAGTTCATGACACTGCCACCTGCCATTCTCTGTCAAGCCACGCCAACGAGTTCTCACTCATGCCCTCCTACCACTCAACCAAAATTGCATTTTCTGATGTTGCCTACAACCTCCATGTTTCCAGATCCTATAGCTGCTCTTTGAGGCTCAGCTTCCTGGACCTAAGCAGCATGTGGCCAGGTTGACCCACCTCCATTGAAAGACATTCTACTCTTCGCTTTCTGAGAATCACACTCCTGCTTTCCTCAGATCTCCTGCCTCCTCTGGCTCCTCTGGCTCAAGCTCTCCAGGGGCTATGGGAAGAAGTTCTGGGGCCAGGTTCTATCCTGAGCTCCTCCACCTATTAACTATGATCTTGAGCAAAATATTGAATCACTTGTGACTCAGTTTACTGAATAGGGCTGATGTGAAAATAAAGGAACAGATACATGCAGCACACTTAGAACCACACCTAGCACATAGGAAGACCTCAGTAAATGCTAGCTCCTTGTTTTATCACTGTGCTAATCCATTAGTGCACCATCTCTAAATTTTGAAGTTCCACAGAGCCGATCCAGGTCCTGTTTTCACCTCACTCTCACCTAAGACAGCCTCATTCATCTCCATGATTTTCAATGTCATCTATAGGTTGGCATCGTCAAATTCCTATCTCCGACCCAGATCTCATTTAAGCTCCAGATTCATTTATCCAATCGCCCACTTGACACATCCATTTGGATGTCTCCCAGGCATCTCAATTGACATGTCTAAGAGTGAAAACTCCCCTTCCGCTTGTCTCTCCTCCGTCTTCTTTATCACAGACAATGGTGCCATCATCCCTTCGTGACTTAAGGAAGAAACCGGGAAATCATCCTTGACATGTCTTTTTCCCTCGCCTCCCACATTGAATGCATTACCGCCTCCAAAGTATATCTTAGCTCCGTTCCCTTTCCTACATTTCAGTTGCCATCACCCGACTCCCAGTTGCAGGCCCCCTGTTTATCTCTGCCATCCCTGCATTCCTCTTCTTACATGTAACAATGAAAAGGCGATTGGGGCTGGTGGTGTCCTTTTAATGCTGTCTTGATATAAAACAAACCATAAAGTTAATTTCTGCTTAATACCTCCCAATTGCTCCCATGGTCCATGGAAGAAAATCAAAGTGGCCCTCAAGGCCCCTCAGTATCTGGCCCCTCAGACCTGTCCAGCCTCATTTTGCCACTCTCCCCCTGGCTGACTCTAGTCCTGTGACCTCCTGCCCCAGGGCTTCAGCAGCTGCTCCTCCTGACCCTTTCTGTGCCCTGACTACCTTGGCAATCTGGGGGAGCCTATGGAGCCCTGCTCAGAATGTTCTTCAATGTACAAAATAAAACGCATAGGACCACAAAGGGAACCAAATATATCAAAGTGCACATTAGCAAAATATTATTTTAAAACACATTTGTTGTTCACCACTGTGGTGAGGGATTCAGACAATGGGGGAAGCTGTGCAAATGGGGTTGGGCAGAACATATATGGGAAATCGTCGTAGCCTCTGCTCAATTTTTCTGTGAACCTAAAGCTTCTCTTAAAAATGTATCTTAAAATACACTTGTGATATAGTAATAACATATGTGCTTTTTAAATGAAAGTATTAACTTCCCAGCAGATGTGACTCAGTGGTTGAGTATCAACCTATGAACTGGGTCAGGGCACATGCCCAGGTTGTGGGCTCGATCCGCAGTGTGGGACATGCAGGGGGCAGTCAATCAATTATTCTCTCTCATCATTGATATTTCTATCCCTCCCTTCCTCTCCCTTCCTCTTTCTGAAATCAATAAAAACATATATTTTAAAAAATAAAATAAATAAATAAATGAAATTAACAGGATTCAGCAATGGATCTAGTAACTGCCATAATTTATTTATTTACTTATTTTATTTATTTATTTATTTATTTATTTATTTATTTATTTTAGAGAGAGGAAAAAAATAGAGAGATGCAAACATTGATGAGAGAGAAACATTGATCAGCTGCCACCTGCATACCCTGTACTGGGGTTTGAGCCCACAACTTTGGCATATCCCCTGACCTAAATTGAACCAGTGATCTCTTGGTTCATGAGTCAATGCTCAACCACTAAGCCACACCAGCTGGGCTAGTCACTACCATAATTTCAATGTTATATGGAAACAGCTACAATTTCCAGTGGTGACAAAGTCACACACAGGCACCTACTTGAAATAAGGCTAAATTCCCCTCCAGTTAAGAGCCTTGTGGTCAAAAACACTCTCTCCCCTATTTTTTCACTGAGTAACTCTTACCCTTCAGGCCCAGAACATCCTCCCTCAACCCTCCAAGCTGAGAATCCCCCATTATTGCATCTGCATCTCAAATTTTATTTCAAATTACAATTACATATGTGTTTGTTTGCATGTTTAGTGTCTATGTCACTAGACTGAAAGCTCTAAGAGGCTGAAACAATGACTATTCTGTTCAGTGACTAAGACATTGAAGGGCTTGATTCAATGAATGAATGGATGGATGGATGGGTGGATGGCCCATAAATGATAGGCAATGGAGCATGGCTATCATAAGCCCATCTAATTCCAAAGATTTTGTTCTTACCCTGTGTCACATTAAATGAAACACATTGAGATGATTTATTCCTCACATACATGTACCTCTTTAACCATCCTCCACTGATCTCTCTGCTCAACAGAAAAGTTATCCATGTCATAATAATAAAAGGCCAAGAGGCATCACGACCAAAATGACCAAATGACCGGTCACCATGAGGTGCATGGAGCACCTCTCGGGCCTACGCCCCACAGGGCGCCTCCTCCCCACAGGGCACCTCCTCACGTGATTTCAATTGCGCGCTGGACCTCTAGTAATTTTATAAAGTTGGCTTTCAGAGAGGTTACATTTACCAAAAATATTTGCATGCCCAATGGTAGTATATGCTAGAAAAAGGTAAAAAATTGGGTTCACATTTTCCATTTATTTTTATGAAAATTCTTGTGTTTTTCAGATCCATTCAGGAGCTAAGAAATAAAAAAAACAATGATATGACGATGGTGATGATGATAAACATTTATTGAGTGCTCTACAGACTTTTTATTTACTAGTATTAGTTCATTTACTCTTTACTATATCCTTACTTAGTTTAGAAAAGTAAAGCATAAAGAGATGATAAATTCAAGCAAAAAACTATTCTGTTCCCCCTCCAACATCATATATACCTATTTTAAATTTTTTTCCACCCACCCCAAGACCCAGAGATTTGCTAACAGAGAATCTTAATACAAATCAATTTTCAAAGGGGTGACACCTTAACCTACTCAACTCAGTTAATACACTAACCAGGATTCATCTTTATCAAATCAACTGGTCTTTCACCTTTGGGATCAAAAACAATGATGTCAAGTTCAAAGTTCCAGACTGCCTGAGGGACAAGGGTGATCACAATTGGGAGCGTAGAGCGACAGGCACAGAAGTGGAGGGAAAAGTGGGGGAAGGACTCAGAGGAGATCAGAATATACTCCCCAAATATACCACTCTGGCATAAGGATTGTTTTGAGCTGAAAGCAACTGAGAAAAAGCAGACACAAGATGAGCTCTCTGCAGCTCCCCATCTGCCTGAAAAGAGATTATAAATTCCCCTTGGGAAGGTACACCCCCACCTTCTATCCACTTCCCAAACTAAGAAGGCGACAACAACCTTATCACAGAGACAAGATGGCACCGAGAATCTACACAAACAAACCTTACTAAGTAGTCCTTCTCAAACAATAGTTTCCCCATATAGTTGCCTTCCTACAATTTGCTGCTCCTAGAAGCTCAAAGTCCCTTTCTTTTGTCTTGTCACTTCTCTTTAAATATATCCTTTTTTTTAACCAAATGGTATAAAAGCCTCCAAGCCTAGCTGTTTCTTTAGGGGTTTTCTCTTCTTCAAAGAAAACTTCCTGTGTCACATAAAACTTTTAACATCAAATACATTTGTATGTCTTTTCTCCTGCTAATCTGCCTGCTGTCAGTGCTTTGTTTTGTGTTTTTCTGCAGACACAGCTGGAGAATATAAGCGAATAATAGAAGAAAAATTTTCTCCCCTACTGATGATAGAGGAGGGTACCAAATTCAAGCTTAGAAGAGCCAGACCTTAAAAACACTCCTTGGTTGGGTTGGGTTAAAATTAGAGTTTAAATCAACAGTGGCAAGAGTTCCTTACAGTTAACATTTGGGCCAAAGTAAGGTAAGGGTTAGGATTGGGCTACAGGTTAGGATGAGAACCTTGTTTCGAGTGAAGCTTGCTTGGTGTGTGCGATTGGGGCTGAACTTCTATCAAGACCTTAGGCCAGGGGTGGGCAAACTTTTTGACTCGAGGGCCACAATGGGTTCTTAAACTGGACCGGAGGGCCGGAACAAAAGCATGGATGGAGTGTTTGTGTGAACTAATATAAATTCAAAGTAAACATCATTACATAAAAGCGTACGGTCTTTTCTTTCAATAGTTTTATTCATTTCAAACGGGCCGGATCCGGCCTGCGGGCCGTAGTTTGCCCACGGCTGCCTTAGGGTTAGCTTAGGTATTAGAAGCTGTTGACATCTGGCTTAGTTAAAACATTAAGATATTAGAGCTATTGTCAGAGTCCAAGTCTGCATTAGGAAAACAGTTTGGAGGTTTAATTAAAAGTAGTATTTAGATCTGAATTTATATCTCAGAGAACATTACTCCTTAGGTTACTGACAACCCTGGGGTAAGGATTTGTGGTCGGCCTAGATTTGGGGTAGAAAGGTGAGATAGCACTGTGAGTGTTGGCAAGGTGTAGATGAGAGTCTGAGATTGCATCAGGTGTAGAGGATCCCACAACCTACAAGGCATCTGGTGGACACACTACTGCCCAGAGAACTTCACCCCCGAACCCCTGGTGTTACTTGTGGCCATGCACAAGGGACGCTCCAGGTGTCAGACCTTTCCCCACCTTAGAGTCACTATAGAGCCAGCCTTACCATCCTGGATAGCAACCCCATGTCCCTCAGAGAAAGGGAGGGGTGCCTAATCCCTGGCTAAACCAGCCTATCAGGCTTCAGTAAGTAGAGAAAGGACTGATTGTTTTATTGATAAAGATAAGAAATCACTCTAATAACTTCAAACCCAGGTCTGGGCCTGAATGGTATCTGTCTATGAGTTTGCTCCTCTGTGCCCCACAATACTGACTCTCCTACACTGCGGCCCCAGCCCCAAACAACCCTAACTAACTGTTCCTCATTAAAGACCCTCTTCCAAAACAGCTGGCCCTAAAGATGAAAAACTGTGCCTTGCCCTAGCCGGTTTGGCTCAGTGGATAGAGCGTCAGCCTGCGGACTGAGGGGTCCCAGGTTCAATTCCAGTCAAGGGCATGTACCTTGGTTGCCGGCACATCCCCAGTGGGAGGTGTGGAGGAGGCAGCTGGTCGATGTTTCTCTCTCATCTGATGTTTCTAACTCTCTATCCCTCTCCCTTCCTCTCTGTAAAAAATCAATGAAATATATTTTTGAAAAAACTGTGCCTCTAGGGAGTTTTCAGGACAAAAATTGGTGAGCACTGAGTCCCAATGCAAAGGAGCCAAGAACAGTTCAGAGTAATGGGAGATGTTCAGGATCCCACCCAACACTGCAACCCTCAACTCCCATGGTGGTGGTGGGCATTGCCCAGAGGAGACACCAGAACTTTGTAAGTAGAACCCAAACACAGAGTTTGGTCAGGATAACTTAGCTTGGGCAGATGCCAGGATTCATTTCAGTGGTCAGTATAGGGAGAGTAAGGAAAAATGGTCCCACAATAAGAAGGGACAGTACAGCTCAGCTCCACAACACACTATGGTCACAGGGATCTGGATTTTTTTAGGAGACTCAAGCTTGCAAGAGGGTCTTCCCCACTCCTTCCAGGAACAACGGGAGCTGATGTGCACAACAAGTACCCACATTCTTTCCATAAAACTTTCCTCCACACATATAAAAAGGCAATCATAAAAGAAATCACCCTTTTCCATTGGAAAATTTATAAGTGGAGGTCCATTCCTCACCAAAACCAGTGCAAAAAGTAAGAGAAAGGGCACGGGGAGCTGGGTTCTACCCCAGATAATGCCACTCACAGTGACGCCTTGGGAAACTGGCTCTGGCATCTGTGAAATGGGGCCAGCTGTGCCAGTCCACCTCACAGGGTTACCGGAGCCAGGGGTCCCACAAGCACATCTGTTCCCCTCAGCTCTCTTGTGTGAGCTTCTGGAAGAGCCATGCCCTGGGGAAGGCAGCAGGTGTGAATCTGAGTCTGCAGTCGCCCCTGGCCCTGCAGGACCGGCCGGAGGTGGGCTCCTTTGGAAGGGCTCCTGTGTCACTGACCTCCCCGTCACCACGCGCTCTCACCACGCAGCCTGCGTGTGTTCTTTCCTAATTTGGGGCCGTTCCTCCTTGTTGTTCTTACACTGATGACTGAAATTAATGCCTGGTATTTCCCAACAGCTAAATCATTATAATCAAACTCTGCAGCTGCCAGATCTGCTGACTCAAACCCCCTATGTATTCATATGATATTTGCTGGGTAATTACAGAACAGAGGTAATTATATTCATGACTCCATTACTTTCATAATTCCAGAGACCCAGAAATCACTAAAAAAAAAG
Source organism: Myotis daubentonii (assembly GCF_963259705.1). Lineage (NCBI taxonomy): Eukaryota > Metazoa > Chordata > Mammalia > Chiroptera > Vespertilionidae > Myotis > Myotis daubentonii. The sequence continues at coordinate 71,121,441 of NC_081851.1, read as the reverse complement.
AAAAGAAAATCCTGACAGGACCAAGAGAAGAAATTCCTTCAGTAATGACCCTAATCCATCTCTTAGCCTGCTTGTCCCTTCACATCATACTTTCTTCAAAACCATCTCCCATATCCAAAGAAACCCAAAACATTAATTTGAAAGAACATATGCACCCCTATGTTAATCGCAGTGTTATTTATAATAACCAAGATATGGAAGCAACCTAAGTTCCCATCAGTAGACAAGTGCATAAAGAAGTTGTAGTACATACATACAATAGAATATTACTTGGGCATAAGAAATAATGAAAATCTTCCCATTCAAGACAGTATGGAGGGACCTAGAGGCTATCATGCAAAGTGAAATAACTGAGAAAGTTATTTCTCAACTGAGAAAGACAAATACCACATGATTCCACTTATTTGTGGAATCTAAAGAACAAAATAAATGAACAATCAAAACAGAAACAGACTTATAGATGCAGAGAATAGACTGATGGTTGCCAGATGGGAGGGGGGTTGAGGGACTGGGTGAAATAGGTGAAGGGATTAAGAAGTACAGATTGGTAGTCACTAAGTAGTGATGGGGATGTAAAGTGCAGCATAGGGAGTATAGTCAGTAATATTGTAGTAATATATATGATTCCAAGGGGGTTACTAGAATTATCAGAGGATCACTCATAAGTTATATAAATGCTTAAGCACTATGCTATACACCTGAAACTAACATAAAATAATATTGAATATCAACTGTAATTGGAAAAAAAAAAGTAGCTTCTGAGCTCCTCAATGAAGGCAGAAAACAGGGAGATGAAACACAGACTAAAATGTAATGCTTAGTTAGCCTTTGGGTTGCCTAAATCAATGTGCATTAGTTATAGTATTACTTACTATTGTACTAGTTAAGCCCTAAATGTCCGTGAGTTTTCAAGGGCTTAACACAATGCAAATTTATTTTCTATTCGTGTCACAGTCCAATTCAGGTGCTTCTTGTCAGGCACCTGTCATGTGATCACCCAGAAACCCAGGCTCTTTCTATCTTGTGGCTCTGCCCACTTTAAATACTCAAAGATTTCTCTAATCAGCTGACAGGTGAGGAAAGCCTTTTTCAATACCTTGACTCAGACATGACACTCATTGATTCTGCTCACCTTCCTATTGGCAGCAGCTTGTCACAAGGCACCACCTAAATGCAAGAGTCCTGGTGACTATAACCCTCAAGGGACAGCCACTCCCGGCAACAGGTCTATGTTATGGCGGGGAACCCATACCCTTGGTGGTTAGCTGAGCACTTCTGCCAATGATGTCATACTAGCAGTCCCTGAGTGAGCATCCAAGGTATTTATGAAATGATGAACCACCACATGCCTTTTACACTTGAAAACCTCTTCAACAAAATGCCGTTTTCCCCCAGAACTGCTTTCAGAGCTGGTCACACACCCATGGAGTAGGGGTCTTCCCACGTGACAGCACCCCCTCAGCTCCGGAGAGGACAGCCGGTGAGCACCTGGCCCAGGAGGAGTCCTCACGTGGGAGAGGGGAAGGCAGGGTACATTCTGGGACAAGAATAAGAATCTCCCAATTGCCAAGCCATCCTCCACGGTGTGAGGTGACCTTCCCAACTTTCTCACCTGGGAAACCCTTGGGATTTCCAAAATGCTGGGGGAAACTTTTTGGGTAGCATCACAATATTTTTTTTTCCAAATGCAATATTTCAAAGAATATATGAATAAGCAATAATAAAGAACAGGTTTAGTTTCTTTGTGTTTTTTTTTTAATTCCTCTTCAAGAAGAAGGGAATGGACCTCCCTCCTCTGGAGCCTCAGCGCTTCTGCAGCTACCCATGTTGTGTCCCATCTCTCCTCCAACCCCAGCCGTGGGAGCCCAGCTGAGGAGGGAAAGGCCCTCAGAGAGCTCTGAGCTCCCAGGTTAGAGGCACCACTGTCTCACCCCCCTCGCCCTTGTCACACCTCCATCGACAGGTAGCTCGGTGAGTCAGCTCTTAGCCCATAGCACACAAGGGCAGCTCATCAGGAAGCAGACAGGAACTACCACAGCAGGCAGGTAGGAATATCGGCCCCGGTGAGAGGTGAGCCGGCAGGAGGTCTGAAAGCAGGTGGCAGATGCTCCGAATGCCCAGTGTGCTGAGTGGTCAAGGCCTGAGCAAACAACCTGAGGCTCTGCGAGCACCGGGCAGGCTTGGAGGGGGGGCAGCCTGAATGGACAGAGGACAGTCTGGCAAAAATATGACAGGAGTCGGTATTTGCATTTGGAGGAAAGGCGGAGGACAGAGGCAAGGGTGGGAGGTCGCTCCTGGAAGGCAATGCATGGATGGCCCGCGGGCCACGCGGGCCCTGAGCCATCTAAACAGGAGGGGATGCCCTGACTGGTTTGGCTCAGTGGATAGAGCATCGGCCTGCAGACTGAAGGGTCCCAGGTTCGATTCTCGTCAAGGGCATGTACCTTGGTTGCAGGCACATCCCCAGTAGGAGGTGTGCAGGAGACAGCTGATTGATGTTTCTTTCTCATTGATGTCTCTAACTCTCTATCCTTCTCCCTTCCTCTCTGTAAGAAAATCAATAAAATAAATTTTAAAAAATAAACAGGAGGGGATGTGACCAAGCAGTGCGTGTGGAGCATGGGTGTGGGGATCTGTGTGTGTGAATGGGGTAATGATGGAGGACACAGGCCATGAGGAGACCAAGGGGCACCCCAGGTTTTGAGCAGGAATGGCATCGAGGCAAGGCAGCTGGCTGGCCAGGGGGCCGGGGGGTCAGCTACATCTCCACACTACGGCAGAATGGCAGAGCCAGGGGACCCCAGACATCTTCACATTCCGCTGCCTGTGTTTTACTGGCTGGCTCTGAGACCTGGGCGGGGGTGGGTGGTGGAGGTCCACCTGCCGACAACAGGCCAGTGGTACAGCCAGGGCTGCCTCTGAGACGGCTGGCTCCCAGCCCAGGAATCCCCCTGCCCTGCGCTCTCTCTTGCTCCCTCCCTGCCCCATCCTGCAAGGTTTCCAGCAGCTGCCCTTGCCCTCTGTGGGGGTCAGCAGGCTCTCCCATTACTCTGAGCTCACCTAGCGAGTTGGCCTCACCCACTGAGCCTTGGCGGAGGCAGGCAGTGGGGCACCTGCCCGGCTGGCAGGTTGGGGAGGTTCGCACATCAGGCTTTCAGAGCACTTGGCGATGCAGAGATGAAAGACGTCGGAGGAGAGCAAAGTACAGCCTTTATAGGCTCCATCTTCCTAATTGAGGAAAATGAGGTTATTTCCAAATCCTCTGTGATGCGATGGAAAATGTGCTCAATGGGCCCGCACTTAAGGATTCTCCCCCTCAGCTCCTTGGGGCTGAGACAGAGGCTGTGTGGAGAGCGCGCAGCTTCTCTGCTCCAGGTTGGGGCCCTCACAGGGACACGCCTCAGCCTCAGCGGCCCAGACTGGCTCCTGGTGCCTGGGCCCCGGGAAGGACCGCCCGACAGACTTCAAAGCTGGGCACCTCCATGCGACGCGGAGTCCTCCTCCTCTGCTCTGAGTAATTGGAACAAAACGACCCAGGTAGTCTGGCTATAACATCAAAGCCGCGGATAATAACCTCACAGATGAATTCAAGAGTGAATGCATGCACAGCCACTGCTCAAGTTTGAAGTGTGCCGGGATTTTTTTTCAGCTTCAGAACGGAGCAAGAAGGAAAAGGAAAATCACCAGCCACCGTTTCTTTGTTAAGCAGCTGCCTCCCCTTTCAGGCCGCAGCCTTTAGGTGATCAGAAGTCTGGTTCAGGAACAATGGTGAGGATGGGAAGAGCAGGAATAGGACTGGGGTCAGGGGAGAGCTCCCTGAGGGTCGGGCACCGTGATTAACATGTCTCTGCACTAATGAAAACCCTGGCCCGCCTGCAGGTGCGTGGAGACACTGGGTGAGGCACAGATGTTCTGCTGACCACTGAACAGAACATCTGTGATGGTTTGCCCGTCACGGTCATAGTGCAGAGGCTGGTCATCCTCTGTCACCTGCCAGGAATGGCTCCCTTTAGTGAGGCTAGAAGACTGAATGTGAGTATATATTTATAAATAATAGAGCTACCAAAGCAAGGAATCCAAACTGGCTAACAAGCTAATACATAAACAAACAAACAAAAGCCTTCAATGGCCAGCAGCTGAAGTATTGGGACATCCCTGAAACAAGTAACAGAACCCCGTTCCGGGAGGGACCTCAGAGGTCGCAGTCAATGGGACCCAAGCACATGACTGTGGTACCCACCATGGCTAGGAGGTGTCTGCAAATAGCACCTGTGAGATAATAGAAAGTAGACATTGGTCTCTGCCCCCACTTCCTGGCACAGAGCTCCTGAAACCCTTGTAATTCCTTAAGTGATAAGAGCACTAGGAGCTTCTTTTGCTCTGATCTTTGGTCTGGACTTGTCCTTGACACAGGGCTCCTAAAATCCTTGTAACTTCCTGGGTGATGGAAGCGTCTTTTGTTCTAACGAGGCAGCTCTGGGTGTGGTCCTGGAGGAGGGCTGGTGGCCAGAAAGACCAAAGCCATGATGAGAAACTTGCAATGTTCAGCCCACCTTCCATTCACTTGAGGAGGGAGAAGGGATGAAAATGGAGTGAAGGATTAATCATGCCTAGTGATGGAGCCTCCATGAAAACCCCCAAAGTGCAGGGTTCAAACACCTTGGGTTGATGAAGACAAAGACGTGGAGATTTGGGGAGAGTGTGCATCTGAAGAGGATAGGGAAGCTCTGTGCCCTTCCCACATACCTTGCCTATGTATCTCTCCTATTTGGCAATGAATTGATGATCTAATAAGTAAAGGGTTTCTTTCTCTGACTTCTATGAGCTGCTTGAGTAAGGAGGGGGTCAAGGGAATTCTAATCATGGCCCATCAGTCAGAAGCACAGGGGCAAACCTGGCCTTGAAGCTGGGGTCTAAACTGGGGTCAGGGTCAGTCCTGCAGTGCTGAGCCCGGAACCTGTGACATCTAATGCTTCTCCAGGTAGATAATGTCAGAACTGAGCTCAGCTGCAGGACACAGAGCTGTGCTTGGTGTGGGGGAGAAACCCACTTCGGTATTGGATGGAACCAGCATCTTAGCACCATTTGGAGCACAACAGAGGCAAAGCTTTAGAACATGCCCTTCCTCAGAGCTGCACCACCTGACATGGGCTGCTCTCCACCCGGCCTGGAGCCATCCACTCAGCTCCACCTGCCTTTCCTCCTGGTCTATCCAAATCCCCTAGGTCTTCTGTTCCTTTTTATCTTAACTCCTGGCCTGCCATTCTTAGACATGGTCTGCTGCCAAAATTTAATTTCAACCCCCCCCCTTTTTTTGTATAACCACAACACTGTAGGATTACATGCCCGGTTAATTCAACCCATTTCATAGAAAACAAGGGGGCTGAGAATATAATGGCTCTCTTCAGTAAGGGAACATATGGCGGGGGGAGTTATTGCCATAACTGATGGGTGTATCCCCTTGAGAAATTGAGGGGCCTTTAGAAACATTATGACCCTCACACCAATTCTGTGAAGCAGCACCCCAGAACACATGTAGGGTGATCTGCCCAGCTCACGTGCTGCAGGGCTACGACCCAGCGCTTCCTAAAACTCACATTCTTCTCCATTCACCTTACAGCCCAGTGGCACCCTTACAGCCTGTTGTAGGTTCATCTCATTGACGATGGCCTGGGCCTCCTTGGAACTGTCGGGACCTCACAGGGTGTCTGTGTTGCTCACAGACACCAAAAGGTGTTGAAGTTTTAACTCCCAGGACCTGTGAACATGACATAATTTGGAACTAGGGTCAAGTTAAGATGAGGTCATTAGGGTGGTCCTAACTCAATATGACTATGTCCTTATAAAAGGAGGAAATGTGGACAGAAAGACAGTCATGCACATGGGGAGGATGCCATGTGAAGGTGAAGTGGGGATCGAGGTAATGCATCTATGAGCCAAGGAGCACCCAAGATGGCCAGTACACCCCAGAAATTAGGAAAGAGGCGAGGAGCAGAGCCTCCCTCATTGTCTGCCAAAGGAACCAACCCTGCCAACTCCTTGATCCAGAACTGGGAGACTAATTTCTGTTGTGTGTCAGCTGCCCAGTTTGTGGCTCCTTGTTAGGGCAGCCCTAACAAACAAATACACTCCATTGCACTCACTTCAACCTTTTGTTCTCATTGCTTAAGTCTATGCAACAGGCCTGTTGCCCCGGGGCCTGCAGCCCAGGACAGAGCCAAAAGAAAAGTGATGGCACAGTGTCCAGTGTCTCTCACTTCCTGCCTTGTACTGAAAATAGGCAAGTGATGGTTTCTGGGGACTCTCACAGTCATTCCAGGCCACACACACACACACACACACACACACACACACACACACACACAACCTCTGCAGGCACAAGGCAAATCCAAGGGCCTGGGCCAACCTCAGCACATCGGGCAGAAGGTGGAAAGGCCAAGAGAACCTCCCTTGTTACCTGAGCACCTTTCCTGCCTTCCCTGCTGCTGGGATCATCAGCCTCCTGGGCGAGCACAGCCAGCTCCAGGACTGGCTCACACCCCTCCCTCCCATAGCCCAAAAGTCATCTCCAAGTGCCCTCCCAGCCTCATCAAGGTGGCACACTGCTCCTGGCTGCCAAGACTGACCAGAGCAAAGAGGCTTTGCTTTGATGCTCAGTGAAGTTCTAACTCCCAGGACCTGTGAACATGACCTAATTTGGGGACAGGGACCTCCCTGTCCCTTAGGTCTTCAGAGGGCCCCTACTCCTCCCCTGGAAATGTTCACTGCCTCCCATCTGGTTTACAGAAAGTTGCTGTTACTCTTCATCAAAACGTTGCCTTATCTGTGCACCCAAATTTGGAAGATATGTGGGAGTTCCTGTCACTACGTTCTGGTTCTTCTTTTTCACTGAGCAACAGACACCCTGTGAGGTCCGGACAGTTCCAAGGACGCCCAGGCCATCGTCAATGAGATGAAGAGCAACTGGGACCCAAATGAGACAGTTCGCACAAGCACAAGGTCGGGAGCCCAGGTGTCCTTATCAGAACACTCTCTCTTGGTCCACGGATCCTCTACCACCTGCTGTGTGTTCTTGTGAGGTCTGGGCAGAGACGGGAGGAGCCTGGTGAGTCCAAATAGCAGGAAATCCCCTTGGACTCAAAGCTAGCACTCAGGAAACATCAGAATGAATGATTTCTACAAAAGCCTCATTTTGATTGTGACCTAGACCAGCGATTTTTAACCTGTGTGCCACGAGAATGTTTAAAACATGCAGTACCTGACCATTTAGTCAGGAGCACTGACCTCTTTCCCCTAGACCGCCAAATAAAAAAAGGACAACAGCCAACACAACAATAGCCGTCTGGTGTGAATGAATCAAGATTATACCTATTTTCTCCTGTGTTCGCCACAGAATTTTAGTAATTAGTGTATGTGTGCCATGAGATGAAAAAGGTTGAAAATCGCTGACCTAGACGTTCAATTTTAGAATTTTTGCTTCAATGTTGTGACTGATTGTCCATATGATAGCCTTATTGACGGGATTTTGTGTCACTGTTATTTTTGCTATGAAGGGGTGATTTTTTGAAAAGCTTGTCAGTTTGGTATGATTGCCTCCTTTTTAAACCAGAAATACTTTTTCCCCCTACTAATACATATCTGATTTTATAATTTACTTAACAGAAACTCCTGTAGAGCCCACGCCTCTTCCAGGAGGTGACGGCTGATGTTCCATTGCTTTGTGTTCAGTCGGTTCCTGCCTCCTGCCCATGGGGTGGCAACACTCACACACGGGAATTAGAGGAATTAAATGCAGGGACGGATGATGGAAAAGCTCCTCCACCGGATGAAGTATGTGGAGATTTATCAGCATCTCCAGGGCACGCTGAGCCTCCCCAGGTTACCTCTGAAATGCACAGGATTTGGGAGGGATTAGGAGAAACTTGAAAATCTCTAAGACTGCAAGAAAACAATTAATGCCTCAGAAAATAGGACTCCTTTAGGCAGGTTAGGAATGTGCCCATACAGTTTTAACAAGAGGCAGTTGAAGAAAAGAGAATACTGTAAAGAGCCTTTGAGTCCAGCATGAAGTCACCTCATCTCATCTACGTTTTCATTCTTCTAGTATTAAAATAGATCAATTGTTTCTTCCCCATCAGCCTCCTTCCCCTTCATTTCTGCTCCAGGGCCCCATCCGGACCTTTGTCTATTTAGTGTCCATCAACTCAGAGAGGTATGTCTTTGATAGGTTCTCCATGGTCCCCTGTCACTGTCAGAGCACCCAAAAAGTGGGAAGGAGAGAGTGCAGGGAGCGTAACAGGAAACCAGGTACCAGCCATTCAGCCACATTTCTGCCCAGTGCCCCCAATGTGCCCTGCTATTGTTTAGTGTCCTCTCTGTCTTCCCCATCCCCAGCCCTGCAGGCAGGCCTGATGCATCCCTGCTCCCTCCCATCTCCCCACATCATACACCATGTCTGCGCCCATGTAATTACCCCTACCAAGAAGGCTATCTGAACACCCCATCCTGTAAGGTCCAGTTCAAGTCTCTCACTCTGCATAGATCTAGCCTCTTTCCAGTCCACAGGGAGCAACCCTTCTTCTAAGAGCCTGCCCAGGTATGCAAGGCGATTCCCAAAGCATTTAGATTTGTACAGAAATTTATATTTTCATGTGGACATACTTTATCCTCACAACTCAATTATAAGCTTCTAGATGTCCATGTGATGAGTATGTTGTTAATATTCAACAAACATTTATATATGGGAAGGGTGGTGGCCAAGGAATCCCTATTGATTTCTTTTTTCTTATTGTTGATAGTATTACAGATATCTCCCTTCCCCCCCTTTACTCCCACCCACCTCTCCACCCCCAGGTCTTCACTACCCTATTGCCCCTGTCCATGGGCTATGCATATAAGTATATAAGTTCTTTGGTTTATTCCTATTGATTTTGATAATAGAGTAGGGGGACTTGAAATGGGAAGCATGTGGATAAAACATCAGAATAATCTAACACCTTATTACTTGTGTACTTCTGCTTTATCATACTTATCCAGCATTTTGACTGATGTTCCAATATTCCTGAGATGTATATAACACAAGTATACAGGTAAGTACAGTACAAATTATGTTTGCCTATATACTAGTTTCTTGGCCAGGTTCTAGGGGCAAAATCGTGGCCCAGGTATCACCCCCACCAACACATCATGGCTCACCTTTATCTGGTATACCTGAAGACACAGGCTGGTCTCACCTGCTCTTTCTCCATCATACTTTTCTCAAGAGTTGCCCTGAGGCTCTGCCCTTCACTAGCTGGGGCTCCATGACCACCATCCACCTCTATATCACTGGTTCTCCACTCCAGCTGGGTTGGCCTCACCCTCAGGTGTCACTAGTCTAGGTGGGGCCTAGACATTAGTAGGAAAGCCCCACCTTTCCTGCTGTTTCTAACGTGCAGCCAGTGACCTGCTGGTCAGGGCAGGGAGGCTGAGGAGGCCACTCACCCTTCCCTTCATGGCCCTTCCCTTTGTTCTAGACAGGCTGAGAGTGTTGAACAGACTCTACCAAAGGCGGGTGGGCAACTACAAGAAAAGATAATGTAGGGTGTTCCATTTAAATGAGATACAATATGATGTTCCTAAAATTCAAGAGAAATAACAATCTCTTCCCAAGAGATACTCTCATGAGCACTACCCCCCTACTCACAGCTCCTAACCTTGCTTCCCAGTGTCAGGGTGGGACATCTTTTGAAAAAGCAACCCTTATGGGCTCTTCAGTTTTTGACCCTCCACACACTTTACCTCTAGAGGTTGGCCTCAGCCTTTCAGCCAAACCTTCTGTTCAACGGGGCAATCCTGAGACATTATTTTTTCCATGATCTGACTTATTCCATCTCGGATAACCCAACACCAGGGTGGTGGCTCTCCGTGGTCACTTCTTCTGGACCCAGAGGAAGCTTTCACACCTCACTGAGATAGTCTCAATCCGCACTCAACCTTTCTCTCTGTCTCTTTCCAAGAACATATAATAATTCTTAGGTACGGGAGACAACACATCTAAATCCATAGTAAGAAGAGAAACATTTTCCTACAGGCCACATGATCTAGGAAGATTTTTTTTCCTGACCACCATGAATATTCCTGCGCATCCTCTGCAGAAAGTGACAGGTCTTGTCTTCCGCTTCCAGACTATGCCCAGGGCTCTGCCGATGCATCAGAAATGACTTGCTGAACAAAACCATGTTCCCTCGAGGGTCACACTTATGCACCCAGAGACCCAGAGAGCCGTGGTTTATCAACCCTGGCTCCATAGAAGAATCACCTGGGGAGCTTTGAAAAATTATCCACGTCTGGACCTCATCCAGATCAATTAGAAGAGAAGCTCTGGAGAGGAGGCTCAGGCATAGCTGAGAATCACTCTTGCAGGAGCTTTGAAAGTCAAGTTATCCTTACCCTGCAACAGAAATTCCTCACCGTGCAGTTCCCTTCCTGCACTCCATGAACAGAATGGAGGGATATATAAGGTTTATTTCTCCACCCCCCTCCTTCCCACCCCAATTGAGTAACCCTTTGAGGGAGGGTAAAGAGTAGATGCATTTGTTCTCCCCATCATAGGCTGAACTGTGTCCTCCCAAAATTCATGTTGAAGACCTTATCCCAAGAATCTCAGAATGTGATGGGATCTTTAAAAAGGCAATTACGTTAAAGTGAGATCATTAGAGCGGGTCCGAATCTAATATGACTGGTGGCCTTATAAGAAGAGAAAAGAAGTGTGGGTACAGAAACACGCAGAGGGAAGACCATGTGAAGCCACAGGGAGAGGAAGGCCATGTACAAGTAGTCAAGGGGAGAGGTCGCAGGAGAAACCATCCCTGACAACACCTTGATCTTGAACTTCTAGTCCCCTGAACTGTAAGAAAATACACTTCTGTTGTTTAAGCCAACCAGTCAGTCTATGGCACTTTGCTATGGTGGCCCCAGCAAACTAGTGCAGCCCTTTTCTTCAAGGAGATCTGACCAATGTTGGAGACCCCAAGAAGATTCACAGTGAGTTAACAAGATGCAAACCTAGGTCCTAACCCTGGGAATCTGGGGAGATTCTTTCCAGAGCTAGAAGCATAGAGATCTCTCTCTTTTTGTCAGGAACACTTCAGTTGGAGTCTCACTTAAAGGCAAAAAAAAAAAGGTATGTTTTTAAGAGCCCCCAGGTCACGTACATCCCCAGGAGTCTAAGAATGTTAACTCCAGTTCCGTCAGGAACCCAGCTGTCCCTGGCCCTTGATGGGATGGAGAGCTGTGCTCCCTGCCAGTCAGCGCCACCCCGCCCTCCACTCCCCCAGCCAGCCTCCCATTCACATTGGATTCTGGAGCTCCCCGGGTGTGGTGTGAAAGGCATGAATGCTCTCAAAGGAGCCTCTTCATCCCAGAGCCTGTGACTGCGACAAAGAGGGCATCTTCACCTATGAATTAGCTTGATTTTCCCAGCCGCCTCTGCTGACTTCTCCAGCAGAAGGCCCGGCCTCTATGCAGGTGGTGCCTCTGAGAGCCGGGGCGATGGATGTTCTCTGCTAAGAGGTTTCTCTTTCCCAGGCCAGCGGGGAAACATCCCCTTTCAGTAGGCAATGTGAAAAATGCCCTTCCAGAGCACTGAGCCGTTGGTATAAATGTCTAAATGAACCTTGATTAGAACTATAAAAAAAGGCTACCTGACATGGAATTGGACCATTCTTCATGCTTAAAGACACTGTTAAAATCCTGTCAATAGCGAAGTTAGAAACCCACGGAGAAAGGCAAACATTTTATCTGCAAGCTCCATTTTATTGCCTGGTAAGATGAGATCACATCAACCTCTGTCCTTTTCAAAGGTGAAAAATGGAAAGTTGCCCACGTACCCCAACACCACTCAATGTTTCCCTCTCAGATTTACTGAAATTCCCTAATGCAAGAGTCACTCTAAAGAGATCATTCCACAGACTTGCTCCAAGCAGGATGGAGAGATGAACTCAAGTCCCCCACACCCGTGAGGTGGCTCCATTCCCATTTCCTTCTCTAATCCTAATGTTCACAGCACTGTTTATTATCAACCAGTTTATAGATCTCTGGTTAATATTTGCTCAGGGCTTATGTTGATTTCTCAATACATGCAATTTTCTGGTCTCATCTTTATCTTTAAGGATTAGATTGGATCGAGCCGCCTTGTAGTAATTTAGTTTTTATCTTATGCCTTACAGTTTTATGTTCTTGTAATAGCACTTGCTTTTCCCTTTTTTATTTAATTAAATATATCTTATTTCACAACTACAGCATTTTTGTTTCGCGCTTATTTATTTAACAGCTGGCAGGGTACTGGTGTTTTGTGGAGGGAACCACGCTGGGTATTTTTAGAAATTCAGAAGTTGGGGAGCGCACCAGCTGAGAAGATAGAAGAGGTGTCTCAACTTGGAAGATGAATGCTTAGAGATTAAACTCAGATTGCCTTGGCTGCATGATGGCGCTCCATAGATTAAGTCCTTAAAACAAAAATAAACAACACTAACAAAATATATTGAAAAGTATGCTCAAGAAAGATGTTCCCAAGACTCTGTCTTTGCCCTTCTACAGAGCAGCTGGCTCGTTCATCGGCTCTGCAGGAATCCCAGGCACAGCTAATGTCCCAGGGCTGCATTCACCACAGAAGGTGCTATAGATTTACAAAGCTTTCCAGCCATCTGTCTCCAGTGCCCAGCTCCACTCAGCAGTCCTATGGACACAAATTTGGATCCATACAAGTCGCGTACAGGTGTGCACGTACAGGTGCTTCTGGCAAAAGGATGGTGGTGTATAACTTCCTTCCAATATGGACAATGATGGATTCAGTCGCTGGATCCACAGCCCTGCTCTCAGCCTGCCAACCCTACCAGGCCCCTTCCAAGCTTGAAGCATCGGCAACAGCTTCACCCCACCTTGGAGCTAAGGTGAGTTGAGCAAGGCACGTGGGACACAAAATTTAACGAGATGCTCACTTTCGAGGTCGAGCAAATTTTGCACAACCCTGAGTGATGCCTTCTTAAATTTCGTGTGCTGGGCACCTCGCTTAAGCCAGCCTCGTGGTCCATTGTCACACTGCAGGTCCCAGGTGGAAATCACTTGGAGCCATCAGCTAAACATCTGTCCTCCATCCTGGCCAGGAAGCCTCCGTGACAAGCTTCTCCCTGTGAGAAGCACCCCCATCCTCTCTGGTTCCCAGCTAGCAATCCTCTTGGAAGAGAATATCGTTCCCACTCATCCTTCTGGGCCACCAAGTCTTGATACAACACTTCTGTTGTGTCTCCCCTTCTTTCAAGAGCCGCTATTCTAAATCAGTCACTCATCACAGTACAGCTGGGTTATTGTACCCATCTTCTAAACAGCTCCATGCCTGCAGGTCCACCACCTCCAGGCCATCCGCTGCACAAGCTGTTTTCAGAGCATAGTCCCTGGAACAGAGGCATCAACGTCACCTAGAAACTTGATAGTAACACACATTTGCAGGCTCCACCCCAGAATTACTGAATCAGAAACGCTGGAGGTGGTGTTCAGCAATGAGTTCTGACCTGCCTTCCAGGTGATCCGATGTACACTCATGTTTAAGAATCATGGTTCTATATTACACATATTAAGCTAAAATCCATGCTAGTTTGTAGCTTAAAAAAAATCCTTTATTGTTCCCCTTGAGAGGAAGATCAAACTCACTAACTAGGTTCTCCAGGTACCTTGCAACTGATCCCATCCTATGTCACTGGTCACATGGCTCACTGTCCTCTTATTCATACCTCAAGCTCAGCCACGCTGCTCTCCAGACTGACTCCCAGAATGGAGCAGCTTTCTCCACAGCTATCTTCTGTTATCCAGAAATAACCATATTATTTTGTTGAAAAGATGCCCACAGCAATGTTCAGAATCCTGGGGATGGATTAACCATGAAGGAGCAGTGAACAAGGTTGGGTGTGGACAGGAAATTATCACACTCAGCGTGCCTACCACTGGCCAACCCTGTTGTCAATTAATTTCTCTGTGACATCTCATTGAACCCTCACACACAAAAAAATCCTAAAAGGAATTGATGGAAACTAAGACGCCAGTATATCTAAGTCCAAAATGAACCTGAAGGAGAGAGACTTTTTGGGATAGAGAGTGGAGTAGGAACAAGTGTGAACAGATGAAAAGTAGGAGGGCATCCATGCTGGCCCATGCCAAGCCCATCCCAAGGGTCAATGTCTTTCTTCAGTGCCCTTCTAGGATCCTAGCATTCAACAACCAATCCAGGGCCCATCCTATAAATGCCTTGATGCATTTCCATCCTTTGCTGACTGTTGTTGAAGCAAGAAAGTCAAAGGGGCCCTTGTCTTAGGCTTCTGATTCAATGACCAGATGCACCATTTCTGCTGAATCAGGAGAAGCAGAACCAGCTCCACAAAGAACATGGGAGAGGCCAGAACCAGTGTCTGAACACAGTATTTGATGCCAAGTTCCCCAGCCACAGGCCTGCCACTCACAAGTCAGCCTGTGTCTTGACTAGAAGCAGCACCTCCCTATGCACTGCCAGACCCCAAGGACTGGCCTTGGCTTTGTTGAGTTTGTGCATAAGAAGGTCACTGAGTCAGCCACTCTCTAAGGGCCCATCTGATGTCAATGTCCGAGCAAAGCATTCTGGTCAGGCCAATCCCCCTTCTGCCTCTGGGCTTAATAAAGGGGTCACCTAAAGTTCCAGTAGCAGCAGAGAAGCTGTCATTAAGCCAACTCTCATGTCCCAGCCACTGCCTGGTGCCCAGAGTCTCTGCAGGAGCCCAGCAGGGGCTGTAACTTAAGGCAGTGCGGGGAGGGGGCTGCTTTTGAATTTTCACTCTTGTAGTTTGATGCTTTCAAGAGTGTTTTGCCTTTCAGATTTATTTCGCCAAGTTGCTGTTAATTGTGTTTTCAATTAGTTATGTTTAAAACATCTTGAGATTTGGGCAACTGAAATTGCAGTGCATTGATAATTATTAAACAGAGGTTCTAATCCATTATTTATTAAATACATTTTTAATACTAATGCAGAATCCATTGTCACTGCCACCATGAGTTTGGCCATTAAAGAAACAGCTGACGAGAGAAAACCGAAGCTGCAGAATTCTGAAGTGAAGGCCTGTGGAGCACAGCTTTCTGGAAGAAGAATCGGCAGCTGCTTCGTTTATGTCTGTTTAATCAAGGCTTTGTTGCCTGAGAGACAGAGCTCCCACATAGTAGGTACTCAGCAAATGTTTATACAGGAAATGGACGGATGAATGAATGAATGAATGAATGAATGAATGAATGAATTTAAGGGGAATTAAACTAGGAAAGACTTTAAGATCTAAGAATATTTCTGGTTTTTATTTTTTAATATGTTTTTATTGATTTTAGAGAGAGGAAAGGAGAGGAGTAGAGAGATAGAAACATCAGTGAAAAACATTGATCATCTGCCTCCTGCATGCTCCCTACTGGGGATCGAGCCTACAACCTGGTCATGTACCCTGAATGGGAGTTCAACCAGTGACCTATTGGTTCATAGGTCTACACTCAACCACTGAGCAACCCCAGCCGGGCTATAGAATTTTTTAAATCTAATTAAACATAGGGAGAGTCCAAGGTTTCTATTTGGGACAACGAAAGGGATACAATGAGAAAGTAGAGCACTGGAAGGAAAGGGAATCTTTTTAGAATTCACACCAGTCTTAGACACAACTCAAAACTAATGAATCACTTGATTCATATTACCAATCACCACCTCTAAATCTTTAGGAATCCAAGTATGCAAAAGTGACATCATGCAATCCCCCTCTTAGTCTCACCAAAATCCCTCAGAAGTTTTGAGCCCCAACTCCACCTATCTGCCCCATCTTCTTTTCCAGAATCTTCTTGGCCACTGAAGACTTGGCCACTTGAAAAGCTGTTCATCATCAAGTTGGCTTCTCTGAGAACCTTAGCTCCATCAACTTCTGACTTTCTTAGGTTCTGAGCATACATGACCTGGGAACTGTTAACTTGTCCTACTCAACCATACACCCTATACATTAAACCTGTACAGCCAGGGCTTCTGGAAGGCCACAACCCATCCCCAGCCCCACCCACAGATTCCAACAAGGCCCAAGGTAGGGCTGAGCACATGATATTTTGTCTGGTAATTTCTGATTCCCCAGGGACACTATCAGCCCTAGGGGCCCTCCACTCTCCCACTCCTGCTGTGACTCCAGAGGAGTTCAGCTTGGCCCACCCCAGACATAAGCTCTTATTATCTTAGCTCAGGGGTGAAGAGCCTTTTCTCTGCCAAGGGCCATTTGGATATTTATAACATCATTGGCCAGCCATACAAAATTATCAACTTAAAAATTAGCCTGCTGTATTTGGTCAGACATTTCATTAACTCACCCCTAATGCCTTGGCAAGGCCAGACCAAATTATTTCTTGGGCCTTCTATGGCCTGTGGGCTGGATATTTCCTGCCCCTGATTAGCTGTTTAGTGAGGACCTGGGTATAACAACCCCTGGTTCATGCAACCTTGCAGGCGAAGAGAAAAGAGAGGGAGAGGAGGAAGGTGAATGAGATTGGTTAGATTCAGTAACCCTCTGCCTTGCCTCTCAGAGACAATCCTAAAAATACTTTAGAATCTTTCAGAGCCAACACCCAATGGATGTAAGACTCTATCCCTGTGCTAGGGAAGGTGCAAATGAGAGGTATGACATTGAAAGGTGAGAAGTGGCCACGCCTCCCTTCAGATAAGGTGTGCGAGGTAGCAGACTCAGAAGGAAGGTCTGCAAGGGCATGAAGCAAGGGCATGAAGATGGTGCCCTGCAGGACATGAAGCTGCAAGGAGTGAACAAGCCAGGAAGCTGTCTCCATCCTCTCAGGCAAAATCCACCTCTCCTTTTTTAATCTTCTCACGTGTTTTTATCTATTTATTTTTCTAACTGCTTCCCAGATGTAAGCTCCTTAAGGCTGTGAACCTGAATTTCTCACCTTTGTACTCTCTACCATGCCTAGCAAAGGGCTTAACACATTGTACACAGTCAACAAATTGATGTTGAATAAATGAGCGAATAAACCCTATATTTAAGAAGTTTTATTTACTATGAAGTAGTTGAGGATTTCATAAATGAGCATCAATCCCTTCTAATCGATCATCAAGTTGGCAAGAAAATATAGAGCAATACAGTGTCAGATACTGCTAAACACTATTACGTGACTTTCTAAATACACTCGACAAACCCAAGGACAACGGAAAGGGCAAAGGAGTGAAGTAGGTACAAACTTGAAGGCCACTGCATGACTGTGTGGGTTTCAATTGTGTCTGCTATTTGGGTCAGTGTCTTCCAGGAGGGACTGAAGGTCCATTAATAACACTTGAATTTTAGGGGAAATCTTTTGAAAGGAAAATGTTGTGCCTTGTGACTATTCTGTGTCCTTGGGGAAAAGAAAACTAGGGAAAGAAAAACTGCAGGCAACCCACTCAGGAAGAATTGGGTTGGGGCCAGGAAGTCCAAATGAGAATGAATTTAGCATCGGTGTTGCTAGAACTAATTATCAGAATGATTCTTGGTACATTTTTTTAAAGAGAAGGAGGGAGGGAGGAAGGAACAGTAATCTTCATTAAATTTTCACTAGCCAATAAACAGTTGGCTATTTCTTTTTTTAGCTATTGGATGTACTATCATTTTGCTACTGAGAGAGGTAGGCCACTCTCATAATTGTCATAAATCCAATGACTTTTAAATAACGATGACAACATAAATAATAATACATGTAAATAATCTTTAAAATTATATGATCTAATTTGACGTGCAAATTATACTGCTATTGTCCCATTCTACAGGTGAGAAAGTGAGGGTCCCAAAGTGGTAGATCTGGGACTCCAATGCACATCTTCAGGCTTCCCTTCTGCTTTTTTCTCCTCTGTGTGGCTTGGGGAACTTTCTAATGGCAGACTCCCTATAGGTCTGGGAAATGGTAGCAGTTCTTATTCCCAAATGAGATCTGTGATGACCAAGGTCCTAACTCACACAGAGAACCAGGGGTATGGATGCCCTCGGGTCTCTGCTATCCAGCTGGGACTTGAATTCCACAATTAGCATCCTGACATGCCCACTTTTTCCAGGTAGGGATTCACAGTGGAGTTGACCCCACTTAGAGGCCACAGAGAGGTTTAGTCTGGAGCAGGGTGCCTTATGGTCCCATCAACAAATGGTGCAAGGTTGGAACCCAAGAATCAGAGAGGAAACACACTTCAGCAATGATTAAACCTGCAAAGAGCAGCTTCGATGGTTTGTTCCTAGATTGCATCTCCAACCCGTGTGACCCCCTGCCCTCTTAGCTTGCTGCTGCACCAGCACAGTCACTGTGAAATGAAGAATGAAGACAGTTAACACACAGGCTTGTTGCAAGTGTATGCTGGAAAAGAGAGCGAGGACAGCACTTGCTAATGGAGACCACCCTATCTTAGGAAGGCAAGCCTGGAGATTGACACACCCTGCCTCTTCCCTCCTCACAGTTGACCTTGAACCCCAGCTATCAAGGGAAAAGGAAGGATCCAGGACTCAGTGTTTTACAAGTCAGGGTTCTCCAGAGAAACAGAACCAAGAGGATGGAGAAAGAGAGTTAAGAGAGAAGATTTAGTGTAGGAACTGGCTCACGTGAGAAAAAGAGGCTAGGAAGTCCCACAATCTGCCATCTGCAAGCAGCAGAATCAGGAAAGCGGGTGTTATAATTGAGTCTGAGTGAAAAGGCCATAGAATCACGGGCTCCACTGTCCAAGGGCGGGAGAAGACAGACATTGCAGCTCAGAAAGAGAGAATTCACCCTTCCTCCACATTTTGGAGACACCACCCCACTGGGTGACACCCTCCCCCATTGGTAACAACAAATCTCTTGACTTGATCTACTGAATCAAATGCTAACCTCTCCCGGAAACACTCACAAACACCCAGAAATAATGTTTTACCAGCTCTCCGGTCATCTCTTAGGCCAGTCAAGTTGATACATAAACTTAACCATCATACTCAGGATGCCCTCCAGCATCAAAGCAGAGTTCCAGCCAGCCTGTGCCACCTGTGGGTGGTCCCTGAAACAGGGAAGCACATCTGTCTGTTGGTGCTGATGGCATTGTGTCCCACTTCTAATTGTGCCCAGCCTGCCCTATTCTGACAATGAAAGTACGTCTTTAATGAAAACCCATCTCTTGTCCCTGGACCATACTAAACATCCTAATTCCTCTTTCCCTCCTCTGCAGTCAGTAACTTCAGTCTGCTGGCAGCTAAATGACCCAGTTAAGACAGCCTGGCTGGGAGCATGGCCGGCTGTAAAGCTCGCCCTGCACTCACCGAGGATGGCCCGCGCAGCCCAGGGCTATTACACGTCGCATTACTTTCTAGTCTGTGCCCAGTTTAAGTTTTTAGGTCGGGAACTCAGGAGGCTGGCGGACTCTGGATCCCCCAAGGGGAGCCAAGATCACTTCAGTGTGACCTTACCTATCACACAGTTCCTCTGCCCCCAGGCCTGCATGAATGAGCTAAAGGTTTATCTTGTTTATCAAAGAAGCAACGCTTTCTCTTTTAGAGGAACACACTGAAATATATATGGAGGAAATGATATGATTTATGCAATTTGCTTCAAAATAATTTGAGCGTGGGGAGTGTGCCCATGGTGTGGGTGAAAGGCTGGGCTCGGGCAAGTCTCCACGCAGACTGGGTAACAGTAACATAGGGGGCTCCCTACATGAGTGGGTCTGCCTTTGCATGAGCTCAAAATTCTCCATGAAAAAAAAATAGCATGATTTCAAATATCATGCTTGAAAGACTGAAGCAAACAGTTCTTAAAAGGCACATTTTGAAATAAGTGAAATTCTAAGATGCACTTGGTACCTCGCTCACTAACTCAGACCGTTTCTTATTCATTGTTTAACCCTGTTTTTCCGTCCAGGGTTTGTCAGAGAACTCCCATTTAATTTAGCCTACATCTGGGTTTCAGAAACAGTCCCTCAGGACAGCTCCCAAGTTGCCAGCCAGGTTGACATCAAAAGCCTTCTTGGCAGCCGGTCCACAGCCCCTTCGCCCTCAGCCACAAGCAGATGGCTTTCCTTGTGGGCCCACTGAGAGAACGCAATGACCCCACCGTTTGCTCTGTGTCCTTTCCACCTGGCTGGCCTGCACCCCCGGGCTCAGGCCAAAGCAAGAAAGGAGAGAGAGAGAGGGTACAGTCGTGTTGGTGACTCACCTGCTCCGGAAAATGTTCTAGTTGATGGAAAAACATAGGAATCTTTTTCTCCATTGACCAACACCCATATTTCAATTGCTGTTTGGACCCTGGCACCATATCTCAGGTTTATCGGTTTACCTGCCCACAATGTACCCAAATGATAGGCCTGCTCCTTAGAGAAGGGAGCCTCCTGGGAGACTCCCCCGGATCTCAGCCAGGGCCCTGCCACCGCGCTCGGCGTTTTTCTCTCTACACCTGGCTGATGGCTGGAGCCCCGCAGATCCCGACTCCACATCTGCACGGTCATGATACCTTCTTGTTCTCACTCCAGCACTTCTCAGCCATGAGAATGCCATCTTGGAACTAGATCACCCCATTTCAACAAAGATAACATTTCTAAAATGGGTTCATATACACATTCACTGGGATTTGAGTCTGGGAAATGAGTACTTGCATATGCGTACAAACCACATTGCCTTGGGCGATCCTGACTACAGTTTCTACCCTATTACACTCAGGATCAGCATGGACAACCCCGGAAGTGACCCTGGAGCGCCAGGAGCTAGGCACAAGGCAGAGCAGCTACAGCAAACACAGGCCTCACTGCTTAGCCCTCTGCCTCCTTGTCTCAGTGAGCAAGAAAGGTGAGTCTCAGAAGAAGTGTGTGAAGGGGGAACATCACCAACCGAGGGCCTGTGTGCTTCAAACCCAGGGCCCAACAAGGGTGGGGGAGGAGTGTTTCCAGAACAGAAAGAGAATAAAGACAGAAGCTGCACCCTCCAGGGACAAAGTCCACTTCCCTTGGTCTACCTCTTCTCCTTCCCCCTGGCCTGCTGCCTACTACCTGGGTAACTGATCAAACTATCAGAGGGAGAAGCCAGGACAGAAGACAGAGCTGGAACAGAGCTGGAATCGGGTAGGATGTGACTGCTGGGCCCATGAGGTGCCCTTGCCTTTTTACACCTCATCCAGGAAAGGCAGCCTTCCTGTCCACAGCAGCCCCTGGGAAGATCAAGTTCAGTGACGCTATTGGATGGGACATGCACACACCCTGATTTTCTGGACAGGAAACTGCTACCAATACTTTTTCCAATCAGATTTTTTACACTACATTTCACATCCACCTGGTGCAATGACAGGTTCAGACAAACAAGGAAAAAACACAGCTGGACAATCGCCATCCCATTGAGTCTACCCCTTTGGTGATCTACTAGTATCCCCAGGATTCAGTCCATTCTAAGTGGGCATCAGCTTTTGTCTTGAATTCTCATTAGCTGCCAGATCTTTAGGATACAAGCCTGGATGACAGTGAGCAAGAGATAATTAGCCTTCCCATAACTCTAAGTTGCTACCTAGGAAGTGGGTGTATGCTCTTGAGAATCCTGCAATGTGCTTCCACAGCCTCCAAGCCAGAGGAAGCCCTTCATCCCCACCAGAGGAGGAAGCCACTCTCCCCAAGCTACGCTCCAGGAACCACAGTGAGTACTCCCAGAGCTCTCTCACTGTGTACTGAGCCAACCCACTTTGCAGTAGGCAGCCATTCATCCCCTCCAGACAATTGGGAGCCAGGCATTCAAGTCTGTGGGGATGGGGACATGCAACCGATATATTAGGAATATTTCCTGCACTTCCTAGACAAGGTGAGGCTGACATTACCACAAGAAAGCCAATGAGTGTATCTGAGTCATACATTTAAATATATTTTATTGATTTTATAGAGAGGAGGGGAGAGGAAGAGAGAGATAGAAACAGGGATGAGAGAGGAACATTGATCGGCTGCCTCCTACATGGCCCCTACTGGGGATCGAGCCCACAACCTGGGCTTGTGCCCTGACCGGGAATGGAACCATGACCTCCTGGTTCATGGATCGATGCTCAACCACTGAGCAACACCTGCTGTGCTGAGACACATTTAGACAAGATTATGCCCCCTCTGCTCCTAAGAGAACTTGACTTAATGAGGGAGGTTGGATATTTCCTCTAATTTTTAAAGGTGTGGTGACAGAGTCCAAAAATTCATTGTTTTAATGTGTGTGTTTTTTTAAAAAAATAGTAAGCATTTAATAAACATTTATCCCATTAATTAACAAATAGAAATAAGGCAATTAGATGCACCCCCTTTGCTTCCCCTCTTTTCTAATGGCCCAAGCCTCTGGATGGAAGATTTGGTTATTATACAATCCTCTTATCCTGGTGACTTTATCTGATGCCAGGATAGGTCCTACTTGTTTCTGAAAACTGTCTCAAGTGTGTTCAGAGGCCACCCCAGAAAGGACCCCCTATTCTCAGCCGTCCTTGCTGGAGGGCCCTCCTATCAAGGGCCTTGCACAGGCATCCTTAAAACAGGATCCTAAGTTCCTGGCGTTGCTAAATTGTTTCCCCTGCACATTCTTCCAACTGAGCCACTGGCAGCTGCAAAGGCAAGCTCGCTGCCTATTCGCCTCACCTAGCGAACTGGGCTTAATGGAGTACGGACTGCCAGCAGCCTTGTCTACTGTCCTCAGAGAGGAGAACCAGAAGCCGTGCCTCCTGGGTGCATTGCTAAATTGGAGATTATGCAAGGGCCTCTAGATTCCTGACATTATTCTTAATTTGGGCACTGACTCCCATTTCGCCCCAGCCCCATCTAGGCCCTCCACTGTGGCATTGAGGAGCGACATAAGAGAGAGGAACTTGGGTGCTTCTAAAATTCAGAGCCTCAGTGTCACTTCATCTGTCTTAGCAAGACAGCTGGAATGCCACGCAGTGGCTGTTCTTACGGTCTTCAAGGAATACTCCCATTATGGTACTGGATCCTCCCAGCCACACTGCGAGGAGGATGCGGTGAGGAGCAGGACTCCCACTGTACGCACGGTGATTCTGGGTGTTCCAGCATCGTTCGGGTGATTTCGCATGTTTCAGCAAGCCATCTGGGCTCAGACATGCGTCACAGACACAGGCGGCTCCAAATCCTGGAGTGGCCTCCACCTCTCCCTGCTGGCGATCACGCTGCCCCTGACTCCCACTGGTTCCTCTCCTCTGGGTGCCCTAGAAACTGAGAGGTCCGTAAAACGTCTGCCCTGCCCTCTTTCCCCGCTTTCCTCTTGTCACTGTCCTTCCCCCTGACACGGTGTGGAGGGAGCCCCAGGAATGAAGCCAGGTCTGCACGTGCCAGCCCTTTCCCGTGGCCCAGGACCTCAGCTGTCCAGGGAGAAGGCCACGGAATGCATTCACAGACCAGTTTGCTGAGAATTATCTTCATGAGTAAATGCAGTCTATTTTTAAAGTCTTATTCCCACCAATAACATGTTTTCCACTTGTGTTTTATGCATTCTTCTTTGGATTAATCCTTACATAGCTTATGTTGATATTGCAAGTGGTATTTTATATTCTTTTATGTCTTCAGATGTATTACTTCTGATAGAGGACACTACAATCTTTATGTCATCTTGTTTCAGAACTGCACTCTCTTACATTGGTTCTGATTGTTTGTTGATTCTGATGGTTTTTATGAGAAGGGAGTAGCAGTTTTGTATCTTCCCTTTCGTCAACAGTGGTGTGTGTGTGTGTGTGTGTGTGTGTGTGTGTGTGTGTGTATCTTTGTATGTGTTACTTCAATCAACCAGGGCATTCATAATTGTAGGTATTTTGGTTATTTAAGTCTTTCCTTTTTGATCTTGGTCAGTTTAGCTAAACATTTGTCAATTATGTTGATATTTTTTAAGAAATAACTTCTACTTTTGTTTATATTTTCTATTCTCCATTCATTAATTTCTGCTCAAATCTTTATTGTTTCTTTCCTTTGTTTATCTGTTTGCTTTAGTTTGGTGTGCTTTTTATTTTACTGTCTTAATATGAAGGGTTGGCTCATTGATTTGAGATCTTTCTTCTTTTTTAAATTAACAGGCATTTAAAACTATAAATGTCCCTCTAAGCACTGCCGTCAGTTTTGGTATGTGTGTTTTTGTTTTCATTCATCTCAAAATATTTTCTAATTTTCCTTCAGTTTTTTTCTTTGATCCATTGGTCATTTAGCAGTGAGTTGTTTAATTTCCACATATTTGTGGGATTTTTGTTATTGATTTATAATTTCATTCTATTGTGGTCAGAGAGTATGCTTTGTATATATCATATGATTTTAATTATTTTTATTTTATTGAGGCTTTTTTCATGGCCCACCATATGGTCTATACTGGAGTATGTTCCATGTGCACTTAAGAGTGATGTGTATTTGGTTCTTGTTGTTGCTGTAGATGTCTGTTAGGTCTGCTTGAGTTACAGTATTGTTCAAGTATTCTCTTTCCTTGTTAATTCTTTTGCCTGGTTGTTCTATCCATTATTGATAGTAGAGTCTTCAAGTCTCCAACTATTATTTCTGCACTGGCTATTTCTCCCTGACATTCTAACAGTCTGTACTTCAAGTATTTGTGGGCTCTGGTGTTAGGTGTGTATATGTCCATTGTTATATCATTATGATAGATTGACACTTTTATGATTATAAAATGTCCCTTTATATCCCTATTAACTTTTTGATATTAGTAACAGCCATTCCTGTTTGACTGATATATTTTTCCATCCTTTTGTTTTCATCCTATTTGTATCTTGAATTTAAAATGCATCTCCTATAGACAGCATATGAATTTTTAAATCCAGTCTGATGACCTCTGCCTTTTTGATTGGATTGTTTAGTCTATTTACATTTAATACTATGATTGCGATAGTTGAATTTGTGGTTGCCATTTTCCTTATTCTTTTCTATACATCCCATGTCATTTTTGTTCCTCCATTCTTTTTCTACTGTTTTCTTTGTACATCAAGCAAACATTTTCTAATGTGACATTTAAATTTCTTTATTTTTTTACCATTTTTTGAAGTTATTTTCTTAGTAGATGCTCTGGGGCATCCCATATATATATATATATATTAACTTATCAGAATCTATTTCAGGTTTATCCCAATTACAGGGAGACATAGCAATGTTACTCCTATATAACCCTGTACCTTCTTTCCTCGGTTGCTCTATTTTGCTATACATTTAACATCCAGATATGCAACAACCCACAAATAATTGTTATCATTTTAACTTTGTTGTATATCTTTTAAAGAAGCGGAGCAAACAAAGCAGAACAAATATTTTTTTTCCCTAGAGTTTGTTATATTAATCCTCTTATTTCCCATTTCAGGTTCTTCGTTCCTGTGCATTCACATTACCAACCAGTGTCATTCCCTTATTCCAATCGAGCTTTTCTCCCACCCATTCCTTGCACTTGTATTGTCTAATATATTACATTTCTCTACAATAAAGGCCCAGTAATACAATTATATACATATTGTTTAATACAATTGCTTTCTAAATCAGTTAAGATAAGAAACCAGCTTTTATACTGTCTTTTATAATTGCATGATTATCTTTACTCTTTGATTTTTTTCATGTGCATTCAAATTACTGTCTGGAGTGATTTGTTTTTATCATGAAGAACTTCCTTTAGTATTTCTTGCAGATCTACTCTCAACAAATTCTCTCAGGTTTTGTTTATGGGTTTCATTGCAATAAATCATTGTAATAATATTTCTATTTTACCTTCATTTTCAAAAGCCAGCCGTGCTGGATGTAGATTCTTTTTTGACAGGTTTGGCATTGTTGTTATGGATGTCATTTCTCCAGGACTTTGAATATGTCACCCCACTGCCTTCTGATCTCCATTGCTTCTAGTGAGAAGTTTGCCAGCAATATTGCTGAGGTCTCCTTGTATGTGATGAATAACTTTCTCTTGCTGCTTTCAAGATTCCTTTTACTTTCAGATTACTTTTACCATGATGGATCTGGTATGGATCTCCTTGTGTTTACCATATTTGGAATTTTTTGAGTGTCCTTGTTGTATATAGGTTAATAGTTTCCATCAAATTTAGAAAGCGATCGGCTGTGATTGCTTCAAATATCTCTTCTGCTCCTTTTACTTCTCTTCTTTTGTTACTTTCATTACACATGTGTGTTCCGTATTTCTCTGAAGCTGTTCAGTTTTTTCTTTTTTTTCTCTCAGTCAGATTTCGTAATCTCTATTGATCTATATGTAAGTGCATTGACTCTTTCTCCAGTCATCTCAAACGTACTGTTAATCCGCTCTAGTAAAATTTAAAAGTTATTGTACTTTCCATCTTCATAATTACCACTTGGTCCTTCTTTATCATTTCTATCTCTTTTTATGCTCTGTTTTATGTGACACTATCACTGTATCTGCCTTGCTTGCTTTACTTCTTTAAGCATAGTCTCCTAGAGTCCTTTGCACTGTTTATTAGTTGCTTTGAAATGAGTGTCTGCCAAGTCTGACACCGGGGCCCATCACAGGTTGTTTCTATGGCCTGTCCCTCCCCGCAACCCCCCCTGCATAAAATCCACTTGCTATTTCCTTGCATGGCTCATAATTTTTGTTGAAAACTGGACTTATTATATACTGCTCCCGTGCTCTGAGGCTTGTGTTGCGGTTTGCCTATTTATTTTTTTCTGGTTTGGTGAGTTGGGGCTTATTGTAGTGGCCTATTTGCCCCTAAGAATGCAGCCTCTGCCTTACTGCTCAGAGTGCAGCCTGGGCCCTGTCCCTCTAGGGTGGCAGGGATTCCATCAGCGCTCGGTATCCCAGATCTCTCTGCAAAGTTGACTGCCTCCACTGACATCATGCCCGGCTACTAGCTCCCACTAATTGATAGCTGATTATCCTATTATTTTTGACAATGCCCCGGGGCAGGAATTGTTCCACAGCCTGTTGCAATTAAATTTGGGTCCCGTTGCAGCGTAATCATTGAGGCCAGACTTGGAGGTTTGTGTCAAACACAGGAGGGTTCTTTTTAGCTGCCTCTTTCCACCTTTAGATCAAGTAGACGTCTACTAGTAGATGATCTAAAGGTTTAGCTTGTTGCTCTCACAGAGCTCCCAGGCTCCTCTTAATTGCTTATCACCGAAATCTTCATTGTTTCTAAAAGCACTCCCAGGCTTAAACTTGCCCCACACCACAGTACAAATACAGTGAGTCTCCTGGGCAAAGCTTAAGAGCTCTCTGTTCTTCAGGCCTTCGTCTCCTCTGCACAAAGGCTCCATGGCTGAGGTCAGGGACAGGGGCTTACTGCTCTCAGTCACACTCCTGCTCCATGAGCTCCATTAGTTCTCACTCGGAGCTGAGGCAGCAGCCGGCAGTCTTTGCAACCGGCTTCTCCTGGAATACAACCAAGCTAGGTGATTGGGATCTTCTATCCTTGGCCTTCCATGTCTGGGGTAGATTTCTGCTCTACATGTGGCGGTTAGGCAGAGGGAGAGAGCCCCATACCTCTCAGTCACTCTGACCTGGAATAGAGTCTCTGAAACACAGATGTGAGAGTGGGTGGTAGGATGAGAGGTGCTGGGAGCCTGCCCCTACTTGGAAGGTAGCATAGCCCTCACCTGGGATCTGGGAGGAGATGGAGCCCTGTGCACTTGGCTGCATTTGCCTGGAGTGCATGCCTATCGCTGTGAGCAGGGAGAGTGGGAAGGGAGGAACAATTACACTACAAATGTCACCGACTCTTACTGTTCTTACTCAGATCCAGCAACTTTCTTGAATAAGTGTTTCTTCATCTGCTTTGCATATTTTTTAACATAATTTTCACGTTATTTTTTTGGTTATTATTTCTTATTTATTCCTTATTTCTTATTTACTTGTGCTGGGAGAGGGCCCAGGGAGCTCCTCACACCACCATTTCCGAAACCATCTCTCCACATGTCATTCTCCAGTTCCTAGAAGTGTGTGGGTAACCCAAACTGTGGGCTGTCGGTGGCAGCTTGGATCCTGGACTGCTGAGACTAGAGATTAGGTAAAAAGAGGGCGAGGGAAAAAACCAAGAGCATGGAGGAAGAAGAAAAGGGAGGAAAGAGAAATGAGAAAAGATGGGCAAGAGGCCTATCTAACCATAACTTGGATCATGTTGCAAGGACAAATAAAAATTAAGCCGCCTTCCGCCAGGGGCAACACTGGACACATCCTGAGGTGTGCAAACTTGGCCTTTGGCAGCTCTGCCTTCCATCAGTGAGCTTCTCCTCCTTCCCGATTTCCTCCTTGAAGGGAACTCCTACTCCGGTCTTTCTCCCCCTCATCTGGTCTCTTTTCAGCCCTGTCTTTAATTTCCAGGGGAAGTTGCCAGCCTACAGTTCACACTAAAGAAGGTATCACCAGCTGGGAACTGCTTCATGTGAGATCTTGTTAGCGGAATTGTCCTTAACAGAGAAAACCTTACTCATCCCAAAAGTGTAATCCTCTGAGGAACCTAGGGATTCATCACTAGGTCAGCCCAGGAGGTATCAGTCCAAAGACAAGAGGCTCTTCTAGAGCATTAGCTAAGGCTGTTTCACACGTTCCTTGGGGCTCTAGAGTCAGATACTGTGGCTGAAGACTTTCTAACATGTCCACAAACCTGAGGAAGTGCCCTTCCTCAGTAACACAGCTGCTCTCCATTTGGTTAAGGGTTGCCCGTCTGGAATTCAGTATATGCAAACAACAGAACCAGCAGGCCCAGCTCTGCATAGCTTGCCCACAGAAGCTCTGTGCCACGGGAGGCTGCATGGTGTCTAGTAGAGACAGGAGTGCCTGTGATACATCTATGTGACAGAGCTGGACCATGTCAGGTGAGTACCAGGTATGGGTATCGGGTTATACTGTGACATGGCAGCATTTGGTAGCAGACAGGCCAGTGAATGGATCACAGAAAGAAAACAAGTAGCAATGCCAAAGCCGGGGCAGGAAGGAAGAAAGAAGTGCTGGAGAAAGGCACAGGCTATAGACTCTCAAAGCTCGGGCAAATTTGGCTGAATCCTTATCATTCCAGTTGGTTTTCTTAGGCATCTGCGTGTTATCGCAAAGATCAACCCAGGTTTCAGACAATCAAATGATCTATTCTATAACCCAATACTTGGGAGAAAGGTGTATTCTCTAGGAATCCACTGAGTCACTACCCCTAAGAAGCCTTGAATTCTTTAGGCTGTTGGGTCTGTCTTCCTTTCCTTTCCTCGCACAACCTTTCACTCAATATGGGCAACAATCAGCAGACGATTCCCCAAGATATTTATCCTAAAGGAGAGGCTTCCATCTGCGTCCTTCTGCTGGAATCTGAACAACAGGCTGGAGTTTGGGACTTCAGACTCCTCACGGGAACAAGGGCCAGCCCATCTTCCATTGCTGGGCCAAAGAATTTCACTAAAACACTAAAACCAGTGAAGAATGATAATCAGGGAGTGATCTCTGGGGACGAAGCTGCTGAAATGATTCCTCCATCTGCTCCGTAAAGTGATCTCCACCAGCATAGGAATTTGTCTTGTTTGCTGCTGTCTCTTTAAGGCTCCGCACAGTCCTGACACAGAGACAGTCCTCAAATATTGACTGACAGACTAAACAAGACTGTCCTTTCACAAAGAGAGATGATTTCTGTGGTGCCACATTTCACATAGGACCATCACAATTGTCTTCAATAAAGTCGGCTGCTTAGCAGTACCTGGAATCGCCTCAAGTCCTTGCCAAAGCACCTCCCCAGGTTCTCAACCACTCTCGGTTGGTGCTCTACACCTACTCATCCTAATTATCTCTATACACTCTCCAAAGATGCTCAGGTCAATGAGAGCTTAACTGATGTGATCTCTTTTAAAGTCAGCCTCACAATCACTAGCACCATGTGTCTAGAGCCAACACAAAAACTACTTTTGATTTCTATGAAAAGAATATGAGAGGCTCTTAGTCAGTTACTGGACCAGGTTCTGGAGACTAAATGCAATATCCAACTGTAAGCTGAAGTTGACTTTCATATAAACTTGCCTCTGAGAGGCACTCTGAGGCTCCACATTGTATGTACATGTATGTGTATGTTGAGAGGAAAACAGACAGAGAGAGGAAGTGGGGAGGGGGGGAGGGAAGAGAGATAAAAAAGAGAAAGAAGAGAGAACCAGAATTGAAATAAAGAATATCTTTGCCCAGCCTGGCTGGTGCTGCTCAGTGGTTGAGCATCAACCCATGAACCAAGAGGTTACCAGTTTGATCCCCAGTCAGGGCATATGCCCAGGTTGTGGGCTCAATCCCCAGTAGGGGATATGCAGGAGGCAGCCATCAATGTTTCTCTTTCTCATCAATGTTTCTAACTCTCTCTCCCTCTCCTTTCCTCTCTCTCTAAAAATCAGTAAAAACATATTTTTTAAAAATAATTTCCTCATCCTAGCCAGGTGGCTCAGTTGGTTGGAGCATCGTCCTGTACACCAAAGGTTGTGGGTTCAATTCCCAGTCAGGGAACACACCCAAGTTGCAGTTTTGATCCCTGGTCAAGGCGCATACATGAGGCAACTGATCAGTGTTTCTCGCACACATCAATGTTTCTCTCCATTCCGCTCTTTATCTCTCTCTATAAAATCAATAAAATACATATCCAAGTACATCTTCATCTCCCACATCACTTCTCTCAGCATCATGTTGATGCCCCTTCACCTATTGCATCAGCATAAGATGGTGAAGACTGAAATCAGACAGAAACAAGCTCAATTTATTTGTGTATTCAGCTCCCAGACAAGAGAATAAAACAGAAGTGAAATATTACTTCCCCAAAAGAATAGGAGGCTTTTGGCACAAATTCAGCACAATACCCCCACCATCTGCATCCCTAATAGCTGAGGATCTGAACTCTTTGGTCCAGGTTTGATTGCTGGGTCCTAAGAAGCTATGGCTGCATCAGCTAATAGAAAATCACAAATCAATAGACTTATTGGAGTGATTACTTCATAAGTTTTATAAATGACTAATCACTATGTGGTATACATGAAACTAATATTACATTGTATGGGACTATAATTGGGAGAGTTCTTAAATGTTGAAAAGGGATTATCCAAAATTGGGTTGACTAGATTGGGTCAGTTTGTATACCTGAAATTCTCACAAGGAAATTTAATTAAATAAACTAGGAACTATGGTGCTATTGTTGACTATCATCAATTAAATTTTAAATGACCACCATAGAAACAGATCAATATGTGGTCATTCCCCTGGAGGGAAAAAAAAAAAAAAAACAGCAAAACTGAATACTGCCACATCGCTCACATTACAAATCCCAAAGTCCAGAGTCTGACATTCAAGGCCACCAAGATCAACCTCCACCTTCCCAGTCACAAGTCTCACTACTTGTACATAATGTTTTGGCCACTCTGGAGTACTTCCTATCCCCTCATAATTACTCCACTATGATCCCCTACCATTTTTGTTATTTTTTGTGGGTTTTTTTTTTGGTTCACATCACACCTTTCAGCTAGAGTCCCATGTCTTCTCCACTTGTTCATGGCCATATTATACCCATACCTCAAGACACAGCTCAAATGCTACCTCCTTTCTGAAGATATCACCTATAACTCCCTAAAGCACAGTCTCTCACTGCTCCTCTGAACACATCTAGAGAGCCACTCACCAAACTCTGAGTAATAATAGTAGTTGTAGTTGTAGGTTACAATAAAACCAGCTAATAAATATTAAACCCCTCCTATTTTCCAGCCACAACATTAAATACTTAATATTCATTGATTCATTTAATTAATGATTTTCATACATCTTCTATTTCCTCTAATTTCTGATGGCAGGCTTCAGTCTAAATGATTTTTCTGTACTATAATCCTTAGCATTATTCCTAGACACCATAAGTGATCAATAAATGCTTATTGAATAAAATGAATTAATGTATCAATTCATGAATTAATTAACTAATCAAGCAAAATGACCTCTGTTTATGGGCAGAATTTCCATAGACCATTGGGCTAGGCTCCCAGATTTGCATTTGGATTATTTGAGTCCTTTCCACTCTGGATGGAATTTCAGAGCCTCACATAGCAAATTACATAACTTATTACACATCTAGTCTCTATTCAATATTCTACATATATATAAACTCATTTAATTTGCATAATAATTTTATTAAGTGTTATAATAATAGTGTACTCTATTCCAGGTACACTTCTAAGAATTTTACATATATTATCTCACTTATTCCTCCATTCCCCACTATGAAAAAAGTACCATTTTTATCCTTATGTAAAATAATGAAAAAATAGCCATAGAGAATCTAAGTAACTTTCCCAAACTAGTAACTATTTTTTTAAGACACAATACTAAGGAGACTTGTTTTACTTCGAGTGGAAAATTGTGCCAGGGACAAAGTCAACACAAAGAAACAACAAAAAGTAGCAAGAAAGAGAAACAGTTAAGTGCAGCCCATAGGTGTTACTATTAAATCAGCCAGAATTAAAACCCAGTCCTTAGAAGTACACTCTACATCTTCCAAGGGTAGCAGTTTCCCAGATTTACATATAAAGAAACTGCTTCTCAGAGAGCCAGGCCCAAAGTCAGACACTTAGTAAATATACAATAGAATTCAAGGTTTGATATTTTTATTCCAAAGAGCATGCTTTTTTACCGAACCTTTCAGTTCAAGAGACTATTTAGGAAGCAAAAGGATCCTTTATAGCAGGGGTGGGCAACCCCTGGCACGCGTGCCAAACATGGCACGCCAGTAACTTTTGCTGGCACACGAAACCCTCTCTTATAATCTTCCATTTACAATTGTGAATCTTTGTTCTCAGTGATGAATTGTGTTAAGTCTCGTAATAGGAGTAGCCTGATGGATGAAAGTAGTAGCTCGTGCATATCTCTGAAGGTCACGAAATATAAACCTGATGTAAAATCTGTCATCAGTGATGCAGCAGCAAAAGTCCCACTGATAATATCAAATGGAGTCATAAAGTTTTCTGTTGGACTATCAGTGTACATGTGTACATTAAAAAATAAATGTATTTTTCATCATTATATACTGTGTTTTTGTCACTTGAATGAATTTTATTATTTCTTCAAGGTTCTTCACATACGTACACTTTAAGAGGTATCAAGTAGGCGTAACATGTTCTCAAAAAATTAGGGTTGGCATGCAGAAGAATTTTGAGTCAGAGATTTTGCTGGTTTTGGCACACACTCACAAAAGGTTGCCCACCCCTGCTTTATAGGCTTTCTCAACTCAAAATGCATGTGCCTTTAAATAAGCATTCCTTGCTCTAACCTCTTCTGTCCATGGTGCTGAATTTAAAGACCGGCATACTTGACATAAAGAAGAAAAAACAAAGTAATCCAAATCTAGATTGTAAAGGATCTGCTGAGTCTGGCCATTGAGAATCAGTAAAGTCTTTTCTAAGCCTTCTGCCTTAACCCACAAATCTCTCTTCTTTTTCAACATGTTCAAGTTGATCAGGGTAAAAATACCTGAGGTTTCCAATTAACAAGGATTGTTCAAGGCAATATATTTTCACTTCCATAATTCCAAAGATTCCATTATCTGGGAATAATTCAATAAAAAGGGAGCATGAGAAAGTCTTTTATAAATGTCAACCCAGATCTAAACAGACTTCAAATAAAAAGGAATCCGAGGCTAGAAACCCTCAAGTGGCTCTGAAGCTACAGCACTGGGCTAATGGGGGGTGCTGAGGCAAGTCTTAAGAACTAAGGCTGGAGATGGAATATGTCTTTATATCTGGTACAGAATTGATTTTCAAGCCATAAAAATGTTAGGTAAGGAAACACTGACATGAACTAGGGCAGGATGGGGGGGGGAAAAGAAGTCAGAAAATAGCAAGGGCAATTTCAGGCTTATGAGAAATGGAATTAAAGTTAAGAGAAGGAAGGCAATCTATTGTTGTCCAGAAACTGGCAAACAGCACAGCCACTGCATCATTATAGTGGCAACAACCTGCTGTGTTCATTTGTCTCTGAGCTGTCCGACCTAGGAGCTGGGTGATTTATCTACTTTCCACAGCTCCAGCTGGGCCAGGCCAAGAGGATAACTTGGAGAAAGGGGTGGGGGTGGGGGTGGTGACACTCAAGCACCAAGCCAATGCACTCCATATGTCTTATGTTAGAGAGCACGCTCATAAATCAACCAATATCACACATTCATTTCACACCTACCATAAACAAATCTCTGTGCTAGAAAGATGCTGGTCATACAAAGCTTGAAAAAGACAGAGCCACTGGCCTTGGAGAGCTTACAATCTAGTGGCAAAGACTAAGCATGAAGGAAACAAATTGATAATATATACCAGATCATGGTTAGAGACAACATCTACAAACAGGATACAGAGGAGGACTTTTGACTTTCACATCAGGAAAGGCTTCTGAGAGGAGGTAGCCTCTGAATCAAACTTAAAGAGCAAGTAGGATTTGCACAGGCAGAAATCAATGGGGGTGAGCATTTGAGGACAAAGAAATTAGCAATGCCTCAGGGGCAGGAATGGGTCGATTATGTCTTATACAGGGCAGCATTGCCTAGCTAACGCCAAATGCATAAACCAAAACCTAGGTAGAAGTCTCCAAGATCTCCACATCAAGGTGGGGGGAAGCTGAGGCAGCAAAGAATGCTTAAGACTTGGTACATCAATACTGTGCTGATCCACTTTGTCAAAAATTGAATGACTTCCAATAATAAAATTAAATCTCTAGCTTGTTGGCCATAGTAGAATATGCTGCTAAGGTCCAGAGAATGATCCAGGTCAAGCATTCTTTCACCCTACAACTCTCCCACCGTTACCTGTGAAGTTAGCAAGTATAGCACTTATTTCTCAAGTTGGTATTTTCTCATCCTTGTAAATAAGAAAACCTGATAGTGACGGTTAATTCTGGCAGGAAGAATAGAGAGTCCATAGGATTCTTAGAAGTAGACAAATGACATTTTGTTTACCTGTCTTGGATTCAATCACCTCATTGCCAATTGGCCATTTGAGCTAAGTATACAATAACCTCATTACAAGTTAGGCTAGCCCACCATAGCACAACAATTTACAGTCAGAAAACAGACTAGAGCAGTGGTTTGCAACCTGTGGGTCGAGACCCCTTTGGCGGTTGAACGACCCTTTCACAGGGGTTGCCTAAGACCATCCTACATATCAGATATTTACATGACGATTCATAACAGTAGCAACATTACAGTGATGAAGTAGCAACAAAAATAATTTTAAGGTTGGGTCACAACATGAGGAACTGTGTTTAAAGGGCCAGAAGGTTGAGAACCACTGGACTAGAGGGACCCTCACAGTACAGGGGGTAAAACATCTCATTTCTAATTCTAGACATATTTCTAAAACATACCTAATTTTTAATTCTAGCTCCTGGGATACGAAAGAGAAGAAAGTCGAGATGAAAATTAAGAGGCCACATCTCAGTAATAGTGGTTTTCAAATAATAGTCTTGTTTGCATTACAACAAGCGGACCTTGGGTGTGTGAAGAGGGAGACAGAAGCAAACATGTATTTTGGTGTTACAAACAAATCTGCTATGGGGGACCCATCCTGAAGAAAGACCAAAGAGTAGTATGTCTTCAAGTAGACAGAACTAAAACAAACAAACAAAAAGGTATATAGCAATTTGGTGTTATTGGAGTAATGGAAATTCTAAGGACAAAAATATGAATTTAATTCATAGAGAAGAGTTCATATGGACATAGACTAAGACCTGACCACACGACACCACTGAGAACATGTTCTGGAACATGCTCAATGCCCTTGCAACTGCCACCTGCTGAGATTTACATGTATGAAGCATTCATATGTCATCTCATTGATGACTTTAACTTTGAGAGTCCCTGATCCTTTGACTTCTGTCACCAGCACCTTCTTAGTTGTCCTTCAGCATTTCCCAGCAGTCCACTTCCATTTCCATTCCCAGCCATTCTTCCTCTTCTTCCTTCCTGATTGAAGATATTCCCCTGAAGTTCATCTTTCTTTCCTCCTTTCCCATGTTAAACCCAATCCCAGGACAGAAAAGCAGGCTTGGAATGTAATCTCAGGGACCTCCAATGACTAGCTTGAGCAATATATCAGTCTCTCTCAATCTGTTTTCTTATAATTTAAAGAAAAAAAACACAGATAATAACTTCTCAGCTTACTCAGATGACTATTTTGAAAATCACATGAGATGATTCAAGGGAGCCTGCTTTGAAGACTTAGAGACTTGCGAGCTGATCGTCTCTAAGTTGAGATGGGATGATGAAAATTATTGTGAATCCTCTCACCTAGACTGTGTCCCCTATCAGATCCTTCATGTCTCTCTTCCCCTTGCCCTGGCTCCAAACACCCCCCCCATTCTGTGATCAAAACCTGCCAATCTCTACCCTCCTCTAGCTCTACCTCGATTTTCCCACTCTAAGAGCCATCAAAAAAAACTCTTGGTTTATAATATGAATCAGGGGAAGGCTTGGGCTGAACTCAGATGAGCCAGCAGTTGGGGTAACTCTAAACCACATTGTTGTTCTACCAAAACACATCTCAACATAGTATCTATGCGTGAGGGCTCTGAAGTCATATTTTCTGGGATCAAATTTCATTTTCACCAGTATTACTTGCTATTTGACCTTAGGTAAATTACTTGACCTTTGTGTGCCTCAAATTCTTCACTTATAAAACAAGGATGTTAATGGTACCATCTACCTCTTGTGATTTTTTTACATGAAATAAGACAGTGGTGAAATAACATAAACATGGAATAAATATTTTATCTAATTTCACATAGTAGAGGTGATAACAAGAACTCATTCGTTCCACAAATATTCAAGGATTAATTAGAGATCTATTTGCTCCAGGAACTAGATATACAGGGAGAACAAACAGAGATCTATTCAGATTTATTCGAGTCTAGTGTGGAATATAAACAAATAAATAAGAAATTATAGCAGTGATAAATGCCATGATGGAGAGAAATAAAGAATGCGTTGAAAACACCCAGGAAGTCTATCTTGGAAGGATGGAAAGTGGGAAAATTTATTGAGGTGTTATGGGCACAATTCGTATGTTGGAGTTCTAATCCGCAGTACCTCTGATTGTGACTGTAGCGGGAGATGGTATTTAAAATGGTAATTAAGGTTAAATGAGTGTGTTAGAGTAGGCCCTAATCCAATATAACTGGTGTCCTTTGGTGTCATTATAGGACAGACACACACAAAGAATAGACCGTGTGAGGACACAGGAGACGATGGCTGTGTACAAGCCAAAGAGTGAGGCCTTCAGAGGAAACCAACCCTGATCTTGGACTCTGAGTCTCCAAAATTACAGAGAATTAAACTTCTGTTGTTTAAGCCACCCAGTCTGTCCGACTCTGTTATGGTTGTTATAGCAAACTGATGCCTGGGGCACAGCAGTCACCTCTTCAGAGAAACACGGCAACACATGTGAGACTAAATTTTGAGTAGGAAAGACTATTTTGGGTAAGGGCAGAGAACAGGAGCCACAAGAGAAAGGTCAATGCCACTACTGCTCATAAAAAGACCTTTTTTTTTTTTACATGTACGTTCTTTGGGAGTACTGTATTCATTCGTTTTGTCCTCACAACAGCTTTGATATAGTTAGACACATCTGAGTCATGACTATCACTATTTTACAACGATCAAAACTAAGGCCCAGAAATACACATGATAAAGGCTGGCATGGTGCTGAGCTCGCTTTATCCAAGCCAGACAAGTGCAAGAGTGAAGATCTTAGTGGAGGAATAACAAAGCTGTCTCTGCTTTGCTTTGGGCGCTGAATATTGCTTATCTTTATTGGTGTCATGGTGCAGGAATGATTGCATCCCCAGCATAATCTCATAACATGCAGAAACAGCCCACCCATACAAGACAACCAGTTTGGAGGCAGATAAGTGTACAACTTGAAAAAGACAGAAAGAATGGTTGTCTTTGGGTTTACAGATTAGTTAGGGCAGCAGATATGACAAATGCTTTGGATGAGTGGTGGGTGGTGAGTGAATTTTATCTGTTCTTTTCAAGGAAGGGGATAAAGTTGAACAGTGAATGGGAACTTTTCCCCTTGTCCGCAAGCATCTTCAGCGGTGATTGAAGCAGCCAGCAATCCTAGTTGAGGCTGATGAGCCTGAATTGAGCTCTGTGACATGAATCTACATGGCATGGTGGCTCCTAAAAAGCAACGAAGTGAGGCCACCATGGGGTTTCCTCTGTCCTGACACAGTCCAATGCTAGGACACTGGGTAAGGTAACTCCGTAAGCATACTTTAAGCATCATCTGTTTCCTTACCCATTAATGGGTCCTCATTAATGTGAGAGTTCAAAAGAATTAGAGGGGCATTCTAATGCTTTGTAAAGCAGTTTCTAGCAGAGTAGGCATGGAATAAATAGTAGCTCTTGTAATATTTTTTTGGGGGGGGAAGAAGTGGCTTTTTGACTTGGAGGCGGCAATGTGAGTCAGATGCCATCCAGCCCCCTAACCACTCTGACCTTTACAAATACATCAGTAACAAATAACATTTCCATGGCTGTGAGCTCCCAGAGCAGATAAAGGTAGCTGGCAATACCCAGCATCAGCCTCCTGCTCCTGAGATGTGCAAGGTGAAGTCACAAGAACCTAGTAATGTCAAGTAAATATATGGGAGCCTGTCATCAGAAAGTTTCTAATAAGGTTTCCCGGTGATTCATTTGGTGGTATGAGGCAGCTGACTCACCCAGCCTGCCCCTGCACACGTCCGCAGGTGTGATGGACCACTGGCCTCAGCTAGCACTTTTTCAGAGCAATCCAAAGTGTTCTTTATAGGGTGTGGAAAACACTGAGCAATTACTCCACTGAGAAAGTATGAGAACCAAAAATAACCATTATATTCCCTTCACCACAACAGGAGCATTGGAAAGATGAGGACCAGGACTGTTCAGGAAGCGAGACATGCTCCCTTTCAAGCCGATAAGGAGTAAATGCCAGAACTACGAGGTTCCCCGAGTTGTCAGTGAGCTGCAGAGGACTACATAGACATGGACTGCCATATTGCAGGGGCATGTCACTAAGCTAAAGGATCTCAGACAGAGCATCCAGTGAATTCGGAGCAAAGCTAGTGGCTGCATCTGGCTGGGCTCCAAGAGCAGAGAGTATCTGGGAACATAACCTCACTCCATGGAACCCCCAGAGAGTAAACTGAGGACAACCTGGCCGTCAGTTGAAAGGTTCTCTAGGACACTCCTGTGTAAGCGTGACATCTTCCAACCACATCCCTGTTGCTTCTCTCTGCTGCACTGTACAAAATACTCCCTGATGTGGATGCTTTATTTCATTTTTGCTGAAATAATCCTTTTGAGATTGTACAGATGTTTTCCCTAAAGTTTAAGTTCTTCAAGGGCGGCAGAAAGCCATTCTCCCATTTCTCACTTCCTCTCTCCTTCCCCAAAGCCCTGCCCCCAGCCTGGTATCAACCCCTAACCTCCACACCATGGGGTGCTGTGCCTGAGGGCCCCACGCTGATAGGGTATGACTGAAAGGACAGAGTCCTGTTTGCTTCAACCTCAGAGCACATGGAATTCCCAGGAGGATGTCTTCGAACGTGACATTGGTCAAGACAACTGCTGGGCACTGGTGTTGTCACGGTGTTCCCTCTTGCATGTCCAGCTTGAGCTGTTTGTTTTTGCGTTCATTTAAAATGGTATGCGATTTGCTTTCCAAGGTGTGGTGTGTCTGTGATGATTTGCAAGAAATCTGAAATGTGGAAGATAGGAAGACAGAATTGGTTTGAATGAGGGCCAGGTATTGATGATGATGGTAATAATGAGTTCATGAACGTACTGGTGCTCTCTGAATATTCCCCCTCTCTCTCCACACTGACTCTGCTGGAGGAAGAACATGAAGAGACTCCAGATGGGGAGGCAGAGAGATCTTTTTAAAGATGCAGAGCTTCCTTACCCACAGTCAGACTCTGGAAACTTGCACAGTCTCGTGCGTCTACATCACAGCCTGGGTTTTAAAGATCTACGAAAAGTTAAGGCCTGACTGCAGCTTCTGATGTCTCCACTACACTATGGTCTGTGTCCACGGGCTACGCATACATGCCCTTCACTAACCTCTTCACCTCCTTTTATCCATCCCCCACCCACCCCTTCTCTTAGGACATGTGTCAGTCTGTTCCATGCATTCATGCCTCTGGTTCTATTTTGTTTGTCCATTTATTTTGTCCATTAGATTCCACATGTAAGTGAGATCATATGGTAGGTACTTGCTTTTATCTGTCTGGCTTATTTTGCTTAGCATAATAATCTTCAGGTCCATCCATGCTGTCACAAAGGGTAAGAGTTCCTTTGTTTTTATCGCCGCAGCGTATTCCATTGTGTATGTGTACTACTGCTCTAATTTTGTCTGTGTGTGTTTGCTCTAGGCTTTCTTCTCTTTCTCTAGTTTTCCAAGGTGGCAGCATAGATGGTTGATTTATAATCTTTATTTTTTTTTCTAATATATACATTGATGCTATAAATTTCCCTCTATGCACTGCTTTCACTGCACCCCACAAATTTTGATGCTTCATTTTCATTTAGTTCAAAGTACGTTATCATTTATCTTAAGACTTTTTCTTTCATCTATGTGTTATTTAGAAGTGTTTTGTTTAATTTCCAAATATTTGCATATTTTCCAGTTATCTTTTTGTTGTTGATTTTCCGTTTAATTTTATTATGGTGTGAGAGCATAGTTACTATGATTTCTATTATTTTTAATTGGTTAAGATGTGTTTCGTGGCCCATAATAGTCTATTTTGGTAAATGTTCCATGTGAGCATGAGAAAAATGTGTACTCTGTTGTTATGGGAAGGATTCAAGTTGATTGATAGTGCTGTTCAGGTTGATTATATCTTTACTGATTTTCAGTTGGTTTTATCTATCAGTTACTGAAAGGGTACTGAAGTCTCCAGCAATGATAATGGACTTTTCCATTTCTTCTTGCAATTCTCTCAGTTTTGCCTCATGCATTTTGGCACTGTTTTGTTAATTACATATTCTTAAGTCCTCTTGGACAAGTGACCCCTTTATCATTATATAATGCAACTCTACATTCCTAGTAATTTTCCTTATTTTAAAGTGTGCTTTCTCTAAAATTAATACAGCTCCTTTAACTTCCTTTTGATTAAGGTTAGCATGGTCATCTCTCTCCATCCCTTTACTTTTAACATATGAATAATTACATCTAAAGTGATTTTCTTGTAGATAAAATATAGTTGGGTCATATATTTTTATTCATTTTGACAATTTCTGTCTGTTAATTGTTTTGAGACCATTTATATATAGTGAAGTGGTTACTAATATAGTTGGATTCATAGCTATTATATTTGTAGCTGTTTCTGTTCATTGCACTTGTTCTTTGTTTCTTTCTCCCACCTTCTGGTGTTTTTTTCTGGTTTTGACTGTGCATTTGACATGAATCCATGTACTCTCCTCTCTTACTATATTAATTTATCTTCTTTTAAAAACATTGGTGGTTGCCCTGGAGTTTGAAATACACATTTTTAATTAATCTAGCCTCACCTTCAAATAACAGCATGCTGCTTCACATTAGTAAAAGTCACTTATAACACAATATTCCCCGTTCCTCCTCTCTGGCCCTTATGATGTTGCTATTATTTATTTCACTTGTCTATAGCAAAATCATACAATCTCACAATCTCACAAATAAAGTATTACTATTATTACTCCAAAAGTTATCTTTCAGATCAATTAAGAATAAGAAATATATGCCTAGCTGGTGTGCTCAGTGGTTGAGCACCAACCTATGAACCAGGAGGTCACATTTCAATTCCCGGTCAGGGCACATGCCCCATGTTACAGAATCAAACCCCAGTGTGGGGCGTGCAGGAGGCAGCCAATCAATGATTATCTCTCATCATGGATGTTTCTCTCTCTCCCTTCCTCTCTGAAATCAATAAAAATATATTTTTTAAAAAAGAATAAGGAATATAGAATTTTATTTTATCTTTGTGTCAGGTATTTCTGTGGGACTTTTCTGCATTCACCTGTCTCTCCAGATTTCCAAGTGCTGGTTTGCTCTTCAACATCATTCTCTGAGAGTCCAAGAAAAGCCATTGATTTTGGTTGCTGTTGTTAAGCTTTTTCTTGTTGTCAGGGTGGGAATGATGACTTCCAAGATCTTTACATATAGGAGCTAAATCCGGAAGTCCCTTTACTTCATTTACATATTCTCATCTGTAACAAGGAAAAGACCCTGCCCCCGAGGCCCCCAGGGCAATGAAATCCTACAGGGAGGGCTTTCAGGGGGCTGGTGAGCCAGGAGCTTCTGTGTGGTCTAATAGCCTGTCCTTCATCTTATCAAAGCTGGTTACTTTTTCAGAATCAGACAGGCTTACCCATCTTTGTGCATAAGGGTTTCTGAATTAAGCCATCAAAGTGCTAGACTGCATATTTCTTTTGGCCTCGATATCCTTAACATTTTGCCTACTCTGCATTTCCCAGCACAGACTCTACCTAAAATAGACTCAGGCTCAAGTTAGGAATAACTTGATGGGGGTTCTCAGGAACTAGATGAGTTATAGGCTCTGGGATTGAAAGCCCAAGGCTTAGGATGGCTGGGGCAATAGGAACAACATATTCAATCTTAGAAGGAGGCGGCGCGTAGGTGACAAAGAGAGGACATCCTCCTGCCATCTTCCTCCCACTGTTCAAAAAGTATGATTACCGCCATCCCTAGAATCGCAAAATATCAAATATGTACGGAAAGTGAAAACGCATGCAGTCCGGTCATCCGTCCAAGGCAAGAATCTCTTCGGGCCCAGCTTCGTTACTAAAACAGCATCTAATTTTGCCCGAAGGCAAAGCTCATGTTGTAGTTTCCTGATCTCACAGTGAGGACGTCACATTCTGAGGGAATCATCAGAACCCCTCAGGTGAGAATCACCTGAAGCTTCGTGATCCCGGGTGACTTACTCCCTACACAAGCATGCGCTGGATGAACTGCCTTCTGCCTCCTCCCCGGCGTTGGCCTTCTGGTCACCCTCAGCTCGTGTGGCAAGGGCACATACAGCCCAGCTACCCCAGCTCGGAAATAGATGGGACAAACCCCAGTGCAAAACGTGTGCGTTAAGTTCAAAGATTTATGCTACCTTTTAAAATCAGGCCAATTCCTGTGCACAAGGAAAAAATCAATTGTTGGGCCTGCTTTGTTCTTGAAAAAAATCAATCATGGTTCTTGCCAATGATCCCATTACTCTTTGGATGGCGGGGTGCCCCCTTCACACCCCCACTGCCTGTTGACATCAGCTGTATTGAGCTGCATTTCCATAGGCTTCTGTCTTGGTTTAAGATTGAAACCACCTTTTACATTCCCTTCTCTTCTTAGCATCCTCAGATCCCTATTACCTTTCCCCAAAATAACCGTAAGTGTGTGAACTAATTAGCTTAGAGAGCGCAAGCTCCCTTAATGCTCCAGAATCCTGCCAACCCATGCTGATTTCTCTATGTTCCAAGCTGCAAAATAGCCCCTCGCTCGGTGTTGGCTTAATTATTCTTCAAGGTCATCGCTGTGCCACTGCTGCCCGTGTTCCTT
The DNA here is from genome assembly GCF_963259705.1 of Myotis daubentonii. Taxonomy (NCBI): domain Eukaryota; kingdom Metazoa; phylum Chordata; class Mammalia; order Chiroptera; family Vespertilionidae; genus Myotis; species Myotis daubentonii. The sequence continues at coordinate 71,077,874 of NC_081851.1, read as the reverse complement.
TTCTTCTCTGCTCCTGTTTTCAAGAGGATTTTTTAAAAGGTTTGGCAGCTCAGTCGTTTTGAGTCATTACGAGCGTCAGTCCCTTTCACACTTATTACCTGGCCTATTTTTTTTTTCTCTAGCCTCGCCTCTTCCTCTGCTACATTTGCAGGCGTGTTTCTGATCCTCTCTAACCTCTGAGCCAGGTTGGAGCTGTTCTGTGTTTTGGTGGCTGTGCCTCCTCCCTGCACTTGGAACTAATCTTGCAGGGCCTTGATTTGGGAAGTGGCCCTTTCCCTCTCCTGTTTACAGCACAGACAGGTCTCTTTGTCTAGCGTCAGTGGCTCCTTCAGAAAGTTGGACTGATACTCCCTTGGTCTTCAGGATGCTGACCAAACAGGCAGGAACCCCCACAAAACAGCTTCACCATCCACGGGTATTCAACAGGACCCCAGCCTTCCAGATTTCCAACCTGCCTGGAGATCTACATCCAGATTCATCTTTGACAGAAACCAGAGTCTGGAGGTGAGACTAATAAAACAAATGCAGCACTTGTACCCCTCATGCCACCTCGCACTGGAGAGCTCTGAAGGCTTTTCAAGCACCGTTTCTATACATTATCCAATCCAGGAGCTGCAGTGTATAATACTTTTTTTGCATTCTTCTAATTATTTTTATTTTCTTCCAACCTCCTATTGTAATTCCTCTCCTTCACACTCACTTTGCATTATCAAGCATCACCTTAAAGAACTGTGGAAGACACTGCAGAGATGGAACGAGGCCCACAGGTCTTGAACTTTTGGAAGGAGCAGAAAGCACAGCCTGCACTGAAGCCAGAACCCATATCCTACAAGGAATGTAGGGGATAATCGAAAAAACTGAGGATTACAACCTCACAGCTAAGCACACTCAACAGAGACTGGGGAAATGCTACAATTTGGAGGTACACAGATCCAACATCTCTAAGTAATTCCCACAGTGGTTTCTGAGCAGCACCTCTTCCAGACATCACAGCTGCTGATGAAAATATGCTCTTACCTGAGCCTTAATCTGGTCTTCACGTGCACTGAGCCTGCAGGGTATGGGCCTCTGGCAGAGGATCAAGGCAAGCGAGCAGAATAGAACGCCAGGCAGAGGGAGGAGAAAGAGATACTTAACAAGGAAGCAATCAGAAGACTCAAAGGTCAGGAATACAGGAGGTCTGCAGAAGCTTACTGTTATGTCCTAAATTATATATAGGGCCTTTAAAGAGGTGATAAGTTAAAATGAAGAGTCCATCAGGGCAACCCCTAACTCAATCTGACTAATGTTCTTAGATAAAGAGGAAATTTGGACACACAAAGAGACACCAAGGAGGCACACACACACACGGGGAAAAAATAACAGGTGAGGACACAGTGAGAAGGCAGCAGTCTGCAAGCCAAGGGGAGAAGCATCAGAAGAAAACAAACCTGCCAATACCTTGATCTTGGATTCTAGCCTGAAAAAAATGAATTTCTGTTGTTTAAGTCTGTGGCATTTTGTTATGCAACTCAAGCAAACTAATGCATTCACCAATAGAACAGATTGAGCATAAGACTTTAAAGTCAGACTTCCTGGGTTCAAATCTTACCTGACCTTGACAAGTTATGGAACCAATCTGTGCCTCAATTTTTTCATCTGCTTAATGGGAGGATGATGGTGTCTATCTCACAATTTTGTCTTAAGAATTAAATAAGTTAAGCTCTTTAAAATGCTTGGAAAACTATCTGGCACACAATAACATGCTATATAAGTGTTAGTTGCTGCTATTGTGTTATCATCATCATCATCGTCATCGTCATCGTCATTGTCATCATCACCCAGCATGGAAGGATTCTTTATGGGTTTCTGAAAAGGTAAAAGAAAATTGATGAGGCCAGGGCAAATATGTAAATAGAAATGGATTTTTGAAGCAGAAAGTTTGTGACCTAAAGCTTCTACCAGGCAAATATCAATAGCTAATTCTGGGAAATGAAGACAGTCCCGGAAGATGGAGTATTTCTCTCCCCTTAATTCACACACATTGTCTGATGGGATTCCTAGAGCTCAAAAGCACTTCAGCAATAAACATTAAGCACCAACATCTTTGGTAATATGAAGAAAAAGAACAATAAATATCATTGGTGCTTATATGCTATGGGGCAGACTTTACGCCATCACAGTTCAAGAACAGGAGAAAGGAACATTCGAGAGTCACATCAATTTTTATGTTGAATTTCTACATGCTCCTCCTTTATCCAATTGCACATCAGAAAATATGAATGTTCTCTTCCCTTGAAGCAATGAGCCCCTGGGAATAGATGAAGTGGACAAGAGTTAGAGTTCAAGTTGTTAGACAGAGATAGAGAGAATTAGGTGGGTTTTTTTAAGCAACAATATTCACGTTTATAGATGAAAAGGTTATTTGTTTTAAAACCCAGGCTCTGTGATGTGATACCAACATGAAGAACTAAATATTTGGCCCTTCAAGTTTCCCGGTCTTCAGTTCAGCCTGCCTAGGGAAAGGAGATTGAAGCCACCTTCCCAGAAATGTCATCTTTATCAACAGTGATAAATGTCTGAGGCTGAAGAACTCATCTGCACTTACTTTAGCAGCAAACACTCAGAAAATGAGCAATTGCTTGCTCAATATGAAAAAATGCATCCTCAAGCTGAGCAATTGATTGGAAAAAATGAGACTAGCCTCCCAAAAATGAGAACTCCAGGAGACCATTCACGTTCAGAGAAAGAACCCAAGCGTGGCTAAGAAAGGCAGGCTGACGAGTACAATGGAAGGAACCAAAGAGAATCTGCGTATTACAAATACAGGGAGTATGGTTCATGGTGACATTTCTTTTTCCACCTGGGATCAAACTGCTTATCTCAGAATTCTACTGGTCTACAAATCCACCTCCAAATCCCCAATTCTCATTCTGCTTTTCAAAGGCTCAAGAAAGACCACTGTGGGTTTGAACAAGAGATTATTTCAATCTATTTTATTCTGATCCCCCGAGAAATCAGATTTCTGAAAATATTTCAATTACATTCATACCTTTGTGACCCTTCATTCCTAACAACAAAGTGCAGGAGCTATGAATTATATGTCTGCCAAGCAAGTTAAGAATGGCTTTTCACAAGACCAAGAAGGAGGGAGTGCTTGGTAAGGCCAGTAGGGGAGGGAATGCATATGTCGTTCAGTGGCTTAAAGAGTTTTTGAGGATGTTTGCTTCCTGCAGCCATAAACCATCCCATGAGTGCCTCTACTCTGTATCCTGTTTGATAAACCAGTTGATCTATCATCTACTTCTACTCTACACAAACTTGGCCGGGCTACAGAGATAACCCAAGCTCTGCAAATGCGGAGGTCTCTTGGCATTACTCTTGCCCCCTTGTTTATTATTTTGTGTTGACATCCAGACAGATTCTCAGGCACGTCCTATAGACTTCCGATTTTCATGATATTACACTTTCAGCAGGCTGAATGTTAAAAAATGGAAATTGGACAGACTGTTATCAACTTTAATCGACCATTAGAGCATCAGAGCCTGAAGGCACAGTATTTAACGGTTGGAATGGGGTGGTCAAGTAAAATGCTGTCTCTTTCATTTGGAATCTGGGAATAAAGCCAACCCAGATACAAAGGGGAAGACGCCACTTCTCTGACAGCTGTGGCAGAGCACAAGGACCAGTGTTGCAAAGGAGGCCAACATGCAAATACTGCTGCGCATTTGGGGAAGGCTTGTCTACAATTCTGGTTTGCAGATTTTGTACATAATGGGGATAAATAAGCCAAGGATGAGACACTTAGCTACCAGAATGAAGGCTATTATCTAATATAAAAATGGATACTGTGACATCATATTGCATTGCCAGACTTGGCCTCAATATGTCATCACCTTTCCGTGCAGCAGTGGCTGTCTCCTTGGAAAGGCAAGTAATCTGTTGTCTTGCTTAGGCTTCTCCACCTCGGCCCCTGGAGTTGTACACTGTGCGTGCTTTCGAGAATGATTCTGGAATTAGGATTTTTTTTCTTATTATTTTAGAAGAGACAGAAAGGAAGAGAGAGAGAGAGCATGAGAGAGAGAGAGAGAGAGAGAGAGAGAGAGAGAGAGAGAGACAGACAGACAGACAGACAGACATGGATTTGTTGTTCCACTTATTTACACATTTCTTGGTTATTTCTTGTATGTGCCCTGACCCTGGATTGAACCTGCAACCTGCAACCTTGGCATATCAGGATGATGCTCCTGATCCACCCGGTCAGGGCCTGCAATTAATGGTGAGCTTTCAGCTGTTGGCGGCCATCTTGTTAAAACCACCCATGGGAGAAAGCCGTTTTACTGGCAGTTGAGACTCCGTTCTTTGTTCATGCCTCCATTGGCCATGGCCATGCTAGATTCATTCCGGACACCATTGACTCTGCTGATGTGGTTTTGCACATTATGAACTTTCAGAATGTTAGACTGAGCACAGTTTTTTTAAAACAAAATATATTGTTTATGTAAAGAGCCTAATGGCCCATAGCAATCCAATTTACATGTAAAGTACAAGATTTCTTATTGAATCAGTTTTATTACTTCACATATGAAAGATATTGAGCAGTGGTAGGTATATTGTATTTGTATCAGAAAAGTACAGGGCAGATTTATTGGACTTAAGCTTAATAATATTAGAATCGATTATCTCAATGAGAGGCAAGACATCTGTTCGTTATGGGAAGAAGCATCATTTTTCCATCACACCAGATGGTCCAGTGAGCCCTTTTTCCTCTTTACTCAATGACATAACCATGCTTAAAGGGTTAAAAAGGCCTCCCAAAGTGATAACATTAACTCTGTATCCCAGGCAAAAGAATACTGTTGGTACCATTTAAAATGAATTGAGCACATTTGGTTTGCTGGGCGTTGCACCAAATCCATAAAAACGTAAGCTATTTCATCATCTAGTTGTTTTGTAGGCTAATTACATTGATTCCCTTGACCTCTCAAAAACTAGATTTAATCTTTCCCATATTTCTTACATTAGGGAACCCCCTAACCTGTCTCTCTTTATACTTCAGCTTTTCTTCCTGTGAACTCTAATCATTGGGTTATCTCTTTGCAGAGTCATCTATACTCTAGTAAATTACAAATCATTTCAAATATTTCAGGAGGGAGCTCATCATTGTTTAAGTTAATCTGGAAGGCTGTTGCAAGAGAAGAGCTAACCCTTTTGAATGTTCCTAAAAAAGACAGATTCTCTGGATGACCCCTCTCTCTTTTACCACAATAAATTCCATTCCACACTGTTAAAAGCCTCAACTAATATCACTTAAACCAGATGGGAATGAAGTATATTCTTTTTTTAATTTTTTAAAAATATTTTTATGGATTTTAGAGAAGGGGGGAGAGGAAGAGAGAGATAGAAACATCAGTGATGACAGAGAATCATTGATTGGCTGCCTCTTGCAGGTTGAACTTGCAACCCGGGCATGTGCCCTGCCAGGAATCAAACTGTGACCTCCTGATTGATAGGTCGACACTCAACCACTGAGTAACACTGGCTGGGCTGAAGCATATTCTTGATATAACACACACTGAGACTAGCAGTCAACGCTATAAGGGACATTAACAATTTGATAGAACTAATGCAAAAGTAATTTTGCTCATAATATCTGCTAGAGATTTTGTTACATTTGTGGATACAAGATGTTGTTTTATGAATATTCACTCCTAAACAGTTTTTTCCCTTTTTTTAAACTTTGAGAGGGTGGAAAGAGCTTTCTTTTCCAACCTATTTTGCTTCATGGTGTTAAAGGATGGTCCCAAGCTGTGTGTGTCTGAGAGGAAGTGCAAGTGGTTTGGGATTTCATTAGGGTGCAATGTCCATGGCCTTCCAGCTTCTAGATATGCAGGCAAAGTTCAAATACAACATGCCAAGTAAACAAAACTAAACTGAACATGATTCTTACCTAAGCCCTAAAGATAACTCAACCATACTCACTCTCGAAAGAAAATGTGCCTATGTGTGTGTGTGTGTGTGTGTGTGCGTGTGTGTGTTCCACACATGGCTTGCACTCCACGTGCCTGCACAAGATGGCCTGTGATATGGACTAGTTATGAAATCAAGACACGTGTATATATTGGTGCACTAGTCCTGTCTCCCTAAAGCAGAAAAAAAAAATAATGCTTAGCCAAAATACTGAGTTTATGTTAAACAATGTCTCCTCCACAAGAAATCTTCTGCCCACAGATTCCAAGACTAGACTTGGCAACACAATCCTACCGTGCAGCGAGGGAGCTGAACCTCTGCCCATGCAGGCAGTGGGCCACCAGGTGGGTCATAGCTGCAGGATGACCGGTTTCCAAAGGTCACCTCTATGTACCCATCAAATAAAGGAGCCCTCGGGTGCTCCTCTCTCTTCAGACTTCAGAGACTAGGATTCAAGTGGAAGGAAAAAAAACACTATTCACCTCAAAAGCTTACTTTGAAGAGGCTCTTCTATGCCTTTGTAAGGAACTTCTCATTTTAATGTTTTGTGATTTCTATTCTTGATGCACTAGCTCCACCCCCTTTCATTGATCACCATCCCTTATCAGGCAAGCATCAATGATGCCTCATGTCCGGAAGCTAAAACAGCTGTCTTAGTCTGTTCGAGCTGCTATAACAAACTACCACAGACTGGGTGGCTTATAAAGAGAAATTTATTTCTCACAGTTCTGGAGGCCAGAAGTTCAGGATCGTGGTGTCAGCATGGTCAGATGAGGGCCCTCTCGCAGGTCACAGACTTCTCCTTGTATCCACATCACAGAAAGAGAGCTCTGTGGGATATCCTTTATCAAGGCACTACTCTTATTCATGAGGGTCCTACCCTAATGGCATAATTACCTTCCAAAGGCCACACCTGCTAATGTCATCGCCTGTGGGGGTTAGGATTTCAACATGAATTTCAGGGGGACACAACCATTCATACCATAGCAACAGCCAAAGGACTCATGTTCCTTGGTCACTCCAGCTCATTCATGGTTCTTCACGGGTCCCTGCTAACGCCCAAGCCAATGGGCTCGTTTCTATAGGGAAGATCAAGATGTGAAAAATATGTTCTGCTTCCAAAGGAATTCATAGACTCTTAGAGAGTGCCTTGGTCCATTCAACTTCTATAACAAAAATGCTATAAACCAGATGGCTGATAAACAACAAACATTTATTTCTCAGTGTTCTGGAGGCTGGAAAGTCCAAAATCATGGTGGCAGCAGATTTGGTGTCTGGTGAGTGCCTGCCTTCTGGTTCATAGCTAGCACCTTCTAGCTGTAATGTCACCAGTGGAAGAGACAAGTGAGATCTCTGGGGTCTCTTTTATCCAAGGCACTAATCCTAATCATGAGAGTTCTGGTCTTGTGACCTATCAAAGTTCCATAAAGTTCACCTTGCAAAGTTCCGTATCCTAATATCATTCTCTTGAGGGTTATGAATTCAACATATAAATTTTAGGGAGACATAAACATTCAGGCCATAGAAGGGAGATAAGATTTATAGGTGACATAATTATTAAATAACACAAGGAGACATATGATTAAAACATCAAAATGTGAGGCCGCTGAAGTTCAGTGTAACAAATATTCCATTATATCCACTACACTCCATTACCAAGGCAGAAACCTAAATTAATATATGCTTGAAATATTTTCAATGGTAATTGAAATGAGTTCTCCCTTCCTTGCCTATAAGCAGGAAAGTCAAGCAATCATATCACAGTGCTACCTTGTCAAGCCATTTACTTAATGAAGCGAAGGAAAAGCATCAATAATGCCACCATTTTTTCAATGAATCTAAATGTCTTTGGTTTCCACCTAACTACCTTTCCCAAACAGAATGCATTTGCCCAAATAAACAATGTAAGACATGTGGCAATGAGTACTTCCTCCTATTCCAGCCCTTCAAATGCACCTGGCAAGCCCATGTCAGCTGTTAGGAAACACCATAAAAAAAAAAAAATCCTTTCAAAATATGTCCAGGCCCCTCCACTAATTCTCTAATTCTCAACACTCTTCCATGAATTTTAATGCCAATTGCCTGACACTCTAACTACCTTTTTGGATTGACCTTATCACCCCTTCTGGACACGGCTTCCTGCATCTGCCCACAGGCTCCACATTTGGAAAGACCCCCCTCATCCCCGCGTTGCACCCAAGCCTTACCAGAGCATAGCCCTTCAAAGCCAAGGGTGATGGTTAGTGCCCAAGGGTCACTTCAGAGCCCAAGGTGTGAACGTAGAAGACAATTTGCTGGAAGGAAGTAGAGTTCTCTCTGACTAAAGAACTATTTTTTATCCCAGAGCAATATTGCAAAATGTCTGTTTATTCGAATATATCCTCCACTGGTGGGTGAGCTCTTCAAAGTATGGGACAAGGACTTCCCTGTCTCTTCATTCAAGCACACACATGGGTGCTTAATTAATTAATTAATTAATCAGCCTATGCTCAAGGTCACTTCACTCCTCCAAACAAAGCTTCTGTTTACTCAGTGGTCTCAACTAGAGTTTCGAAAGAAAACCATCTAACTGAATTAATTCACTCCAGGGCACAAATTATTAAAAATACATCCTCATGAAGTAGGACTTGGCAATGCTCTATTTTCAAATCTCCTCAGATGTTCATGAGCAGCGCCTGGCTTGAGAACTGCTGGCGTACGACCTGAGGAACAGAAAGTCCTCTGTGCTCTGGCCCCTGCTGCTTCTCCCATCGCCCACCGGGTGCACGCTCCTGTCTAGCCACACTGAAATGGGTGTCCTTGTCCATGCACACCGTGAGCTCCCCCAGGTCCGTGTTTGCTTCACCAGACCTGGGGAAACCTCAAGCGAGGAATAATGTGACTGTCTCCTCCAAGGCCTTCCTGCCACTCTTATTTATCTTCAATGGTCTGAATGTTTGCGCCCCCCAACAACACACCAGTTCATACGTTGAAATCCTAACCCTCAAAGCTGATGTTATTAGGATATGGGGTCTTTGAGAGGTGCTTCAGTCATGAAGGCAGAAGATGCATGGACAGGATTAGTGCCCTTAGCGAAGAGAGCTGTGAGGGCACAGCAAGAAGGGCCCAGCTCTACACCAGGGACAGGATCCTCGCCGAATGCAAGCACCCTGGTGCCTTGTTCCTGGACTCTGCAGCCTCCCGACCTGTGAGAAATAAATTCCTGTGGCTTATGAGCCACCCAGTCTGTGGAGTTTTGTTATAGAGGCCCAAATGGACGAAGACATTGCCTCCTGAATCAGAGGTGGTGGCTTGTTTTGGTTTTTTTTTTCCTGGAAATGGGTGTCAGAATTTATGTTCCTTTTGAACAAGAGGTAAATCGCCAGAATAAGGAAACCAAATCAAAAGCTTCTCTGGAAATGATGAGAAATGTGATGCATCTAAATGAGAAGAAAACACAGAGGTTAAGCTCTTTCCGAGTCCTCTGCAGCCCCTCATCTCAATGGTGGGCAGACCATGTCGACACTGGTGTTGTTCTTCATCGCCAGGGTGAAAGCCATTGTCTGGCTGCAGAAAAGGATTTATCGCAGTTGCCACAGCCAGGAAAGGGGGCCATAATTCCTGACACCTCTCTCCATCCTTTCCTCATTCTTTAGCATAAAATATCCTGACCATTTGTTTATGACTCCGTAGGTGCTGTCGGTAGAGCTTAGAGTCTCATTTGATGGATTCCAACCTGGCTGGTCTCGCTGGACTTCTGTAGCAACAGAGAAGGTCTGAGACTGAACAGAATAAGTTCAGGGCCATTTTCAAGGACAGAAAAAAGGACATTTCTCATGAAGTCAACACACCTGCATTCATTCCCTAATGATGGCTCTGCTACACTCATGACTCCATCACAAATGTTTAGAAATGTTTATTTTAAGTTGTTCCCGAAACAACTTCCCCTTGCCAGCCACCCTCATGCCTTTTCTGATCAATTTAGATGCAGCAGGGAGCAAAGAGGTAGGGGCGGTTTATCAGGATCAATTAACACACCAGAGGAAAGATATGGAGGCGATTAAACTAACTTCTCAGGATCATCGTACTAGTAAACATTTTATTCGCTCATGTGAGTCTGCAATTCTTTGTCATTTAGGAAATTGCCCTAGATGTGAGACTTGAAATCTAACGTGAGTGAAAACAAGGATTGTTACAGTCAGGTCCGCAGCTGGAAACACTCAAAAGGGAGAGCAAGAGAACCCCAGTCAGAGGAGAGAGCACTGCCTGGAAGCAGGGGAGGGGGGCCCATCACTGCATGTCCTGGGCGGACTCTGATTCTCAGTAGACAACATACTGTAGGAGACACAGCAGAAACCTTGATGAAGGCCAGCTCTCTGAGAAGGAGGACTGGTCCAGCACCCTAACACTCTCCTATACATGGGTCTCCCAGGGGCCTCTGGAGATGCCCTGAGCTCTTTCACTATTGTGTTCCTGCACCATCCCCTCACCCTCCGCCCTGCAATGCCCTCCCTTTTCACTCTGTCTGCCTGGCTTCTCCCACCCACCCAGCTCCTGATCATCGCCACCCTGAGGTCTCCCAGACAGCCCTTGTTCAGCGTCATCTATACCACGTGTAATAGGAGGTGCTGAGAGTGGGGGTTTGATTTTAAGAAAATTCCAACCACCCAAAGCAATTAAAAAGGAATTTCATTTTCTATTCACATTTCTCAAAGGGCATGAAAAGGTCTCCAAAAGCACAGTTTATAGCAATATTTATTAAAACCCTCTTTCATCAATTTCCTTCCCATTGCAAAGCTACTCCAACAGCATGCTCTTTGACCTCTGCCCAGAAAGATGCTCTTCCTCCCCCAGCCCACGGGGCTTCCTTCCTTTGCTGCAGTGGGGAGAGGGGGTGACAACCATGGGAGTCTCTTTGGAGACCTCATGCCACCATCCATCGAATATCCTTGTAGTTTAGGTGTTTTCCCTGTGTATTGATACTGTCTTCCCACATAAATTGTAGACTTTTTAAGGCAAGAACTAGGTTTTATTCACTTATGTATTTTAATACAGTGCAGGCTCCCAATAATAGTTTATGGAATGAATGAAAGAATTAAATTATATAAAAGTCAAAGATTACATTTTTTATTTCATTAATTCCTTCTGCAAATATCACACATTACATACTCAGTTACTATTTGCTGATAATAAAAGAGAAAGGCAAACCAGTCTGCATGAAAGGCTGGAGGGAAGGGAGAAGTTAATTTTATCAAGGCTGGAAAAGGCAGAGATGTGGGGCCATGGTCACAGAACAGTTACTGGCACTACCTGTCTATGCTGCCCCCACTCCTTCTCTGTGCTTCTCTTTGGTCCAAGTCAATAGTCCTGACTGTAGTTAAAACACAAATTTTTAACGAGGTGTTCTCGCTTCCAGGAACATTTTCACTTCAAGTAGTAGCACTCTGAGACCAAACATCCACAAATAATGTCTCTCAGCTGATGAATTTCTGAACATGAGGAATATCCTTGACTTTCAAAAATACATCACTGCAAGGATCTCGGGTATGGCTTATTCCACCCAAAGACACAGTAAAAAATCCCCACTAAATATCTCAAAGTTGCTTTGCCACCCCACATTTTGGAAGTATTCCCTTGAGTCCAACCAAATCAGTCATCATAAAATGTCCATCCACCCCTCCTAGTGTGTTCTCAATAATCTGCAGATGTCTAAGCTCTTCTTTACATCATCTATTCAGATATTTGAAAACAACTTTTGACTGATCTGTGATACTTCTCTCTCCTTAGCTAATCTTCATTTCCATTGACCCTTCCTCATGTAATATTCTGAACCACCTCATTGTCAAGAATTATGAAGAATAGAAGGTCTTACCCTGCTTGCATGTGTGGAGAAAAGGCCCACAGCTTGTCAAGTGTTCCTCCATTCGTTCTCACCTGGACCACGGGGCAAACCCACTCCCTGTCCACGTCCATCTCACAATTCCCTTCCCCACAGTGACAATGCTGGGTTCCCATGACCCTCCTCAGGTGAGCCCTACCTTACCCTGCCCCTTTCTACCCAATGAGGAACTCAACTTCTAATTCCCTTTCCACCAGAAACATATCAAGAGGCAGAATGGCATTGATTATTGTTTAAGAGTCACTGTGTAGAGCGAGACTAAGTCCAAATCTTGGCCCCTCTTCTTCCCAGCTACATGATTTCAAGCACTTAACCTCTCTGAGTCTCAGCTTCTCATCTGTAAAATGGAATTCCTGGGTGGTTTAAATGAACTGATGAATGGAAAGCACACCGTGAACATGAGATACACACTGGTCCTTGCATGTGCTACCTCTGGGATCTATGATGACAAGATGGGCAGGGCCCCTCCTTCAATGCTAACACAGGAGTGATACTAAGCAGATAAATGGACAAGTAACCAATTAGAGCTGAGAAGAGCATGCTGATGGGAAAGTACAAAATGCAATGAGAGTATTTACTAGGAGGGTCAGCATGAGAAGAGGTCAGCTAGACCCAGGGTCAGCCAACTATAGCTCAGCTACTTGTAGTAAATAACGTTTATTGATACAAGGCCCTTGTCATTTATGGATTGTCTATGGCTGCTTTTGCTCTACAACCCTGGACTCTCAGCAGAGACCTCATGGCCCACAAAGCCAAAAATGTGTACTCTCTAGACTTTCAGAAACTTTTGCTGACCCCTGGGCTGGAGGAAGAGGGAAAGAGAGGCAATCCAAAACGAGGGTGTAGGAATGGCCCAGGGCCAAGGAAGTGGGAAAATGTGAGTCCCTCGGGTGTGAACTCCCTCCACTTCCTGAACCCATGAACGCTCTAAAATGCATCTACATATGCACCCAGCTTCACCTTCTTCTCTTTGGCTTCGGAGGAAAAGACAATCCACCCCCGATTCAAGAGTATACCCTCCACTCTGCTCAAGATTTCCTCTCCTCCAAGAACTCCTCTTCCTAGTTTATTCCCCTTCACCCCCCACACCCCCAACACCACACACACACACACACACACACACACACACACAGATTGATTTGATCTCTTGTGCTTTACTGGACCCCTGTCCTCACCTACCTCTCTCAAGTGGAGCTAACATCACTCCCCCAGCCCACCTAGGTCAGAAACCCAGGGGTCATTCTTGACAATTTCATCTTCTCTTTCACAAGCCCTGCTGGTCCCTTCTCCATAATAACCTCCCACTCCCTCACCCTCTCCATTTCCATGGACTTAACTCCCTTCACCTTCTTCCCCCATAACCAAGCATCCTGGATCCAGCCCCGATCCTTCCCTTCTATCCTCCCCACCTGGCCCTAAGGATCATCATTCTGAAATGCAAATCTGATCATGTCACTACCCTGCCCATACCCAGTAGTGGCTGCCGGCTGTTTATGGATAAGAGTCCCAACTTTTAAATGAGATATACTAAACTCTGCACAATCATGCCACGCTGCCCTGCCACTACACACACACACACACACACACACACACACACACACACACACACACACACGTCCAACTTCATCTCTGGCAAACCAGGACCACCTATTCTATAATTTCTCTTTCTTCTTAACCACCTAACACCTTTGGACGCACTTCCATGTTTCGCAAGTCCCTCACCTCATTTGTGTCCTTTAGCCTAACTCCCCAGGGCTGGGAACATTGTAGGTGTTCCAACATAAACGTGACTTAGTTGTTAAGTATACGTACTTATAGGAGTGTACATGTATTGTGTGTGTAGATCCTCACAAACAGAACGCTGAGAAGAGAGTCTCAGCATCTAATTTTTGCAGAAAAATTCAGAACACTTTCTGATTAGTGAGTTTGTTCCATTTCCCAAGAAATCATTTTAACCTTTAAACACAGAAGGTCAGCATCTCCTGTCTCTGCTCATGCATAATTCCCCTGCCCTCTGCTCCTCAGAGCTGAGCAGCCCGCCCGAGAGCGCGAGCGAGTCCGCGGGAAGGCGAACACGGCGCCCAGGCCCAGGCTCCCTCTCTGGGATTAACTAAGCCCTCAGAATATGTTGTCTCATTTGCTACATTATTAATAAAACCACAGAAGTTTGGGAGAAAACTTTTTCCCATCTAGAAAATTAGCATGTATGCCACACAATTAGGAACCAGGAAAATGAACATCAATGAAGCAGGAATGTTCCCATGGAATCTTATTCTGGAGCCTATCCCACAGAGCCTGACACTGGGGAAGGAGCGGGATAGCTCAGGACAGGAAGGGCAGGGTTGCCAGGTCACTGGAGCACTATGGGTGGCCCCACCTTGGGGCCGGGGCAAATCCAGCCAGTCCCATAGGTCAGAGAGTTATCATCAATAGTGGTGGCAGTGCTGGAGTGGTCAGGGACAGGGTGTCCGGCACTGGCCGATGGCTCACAAGAGCCAGAGCTGATGCACATTTACTAAAATGAGACCAAGGTCAGACAGGCCAGCTCGGTCATTCCCTGGAACGCCCAGCCTGGCCTGCAGGGCTGAGCTCGCAGCTGGAGGAGGGCAGGTGAACTTGGGTAGGTGGAGGCGTCCAAGTGGGTCACTCTAATTAGTGGGACTAATTAGCCATAATACCCAGGATTTCAGTAGCTTTTTAGCAGCCGTGTCAAACATCGAATGGGCCAAATGTTACTTCCTCAAAGAATTGTTCCCCCACTTAAAATAGCACCCCATCTTTCCATTTCCCAGGGCCCCCCTCTCTCCTTGCCTCTCACAACCCACCTCCAGCTCATGTCGTGTGGCCTACTTATCTGTACTGCACATTGTACCTTGTGCATGACATTACATTACAACACTAGAATATAAACTGTTTGAGGATGATGTCATGTTATTCACTGCTGTGTCTCCAGGTGCTGGATCAGTGCCTGGCACCCAATTAATATTTACTGACCTTGTAAATAAATATATCAGCTCATGCCAGGTTTAGCTCATCTGTGTTTGTGCAATGTGAATTTTTAACTAAAAGGGCAGCATTTTATCATCCAATCTTTAAAATTGAGCAAGCCTAGATTCCAACACAATGTGGGTCCCCTCAACTTCATTTAAATCCCCCCAAACCAAGCCAGCATAGGATTGATCATTGCTGATGACATGCTGAACACGCAGAGCCTGCTGACCTGCCAGTGGATATGCCCCTGGGGCCTAGATTCATTGTTCCCAACCATTGGAGCCTGGAATCATTGAGATGGATGCTCTCTACCCTGGAAGACACTTAGATTTTACAAAAGGAGATTCTGGGGCCACCGTGGGGAAGTGAGTGACAGTGCGGCGGCCTCTCTTTGACATCATGAGAAGGCCGTGAGGAGTTCATAAAGCCTCAGCCTCTCTGTGTGAAGTAGGAGTTTCCATAACAACAAGCTCCCAGGGTGGCCTTGGACCAGCACCTGAATTCTCCATCACCCATGCCAAACAGGTGGGATCCATGTACGGGGCTCATCTCTTCTTCATCTCTTCCCCTCCCAAGTGTAGTCCACGTGCGCCATCTGGAAAGACTGGGGAGCCAACCAGGGCCCCAGGCCCCTCTCTTCCTCACGCTGCCCCTCCCTCTCCCTCTTCCCAAGGCGGCAGTGCTCTCTGTGCCCTTCGTTCTCCATCCGCCGAGACAGGTGAACTTACTTAGAAAGGGCGCAAGTGCCAGGAAATACACTGATGAGCCACAGCCAACAGATAATCAAAGACAAAAGAGCAGTTTCTTGGCACTTCTGAGAGCATGAAATCCTTTGGCTCTCTCTCGGTGGCCAGTACAGAAGTGACAGAAAACATGTCCCAAAATAGCCAGAAAAACAAATGTGAAGGCCAGAGCCAGGCATGGATGAATGAATGAGTGAGTGAATGAATGAATGACATCAGTCAATGAAACCAAGTAAATGGGCGTAGCAATGGACATGGTTGGTGCTCTCAGACTTACCTTGGCCTCAGTGGGGACATCAGGGGCAATCGCAGCTGGTGCCGCCCCAACTTCCCGACAAAAGGCTGGGCCAGAACAGCCCAACGCTGTGTTGTAGTTCACACTCCAGAGGTCACTGAGGGGGCAGAAAAGGCTGGTGAGGCCACATCCTTCCTGAGCCTCCTTCCCCTGCCTATCCTGCTTCCCTGACCCCCTGCTCCTGAGAGCACCCCCTCAGTACACCACTTTCTCAGGAGTCCCCGCTTCTAGGGAGCCTGACCTAAGACCACATACTTCTACAACATGCAACCTAGTGCAAGGAGTGGAGCCTGGCCCTCGCCACCTTACAATCCCTGTCCCCCTTCCGCCCGCTGCTGGTCCCCAGGACTCGGTGCCATGGGGCTTCCACGTGTAGACGGCTTGGGTTCCACGCTGTGGGGTCAATGGCAGCCACGATCACTGGCCCATCATCCTGCAAAGACACTCAGAACTACACAGTCTGGAGCCCCAGTTTTAGACACAAGGTGAGCCGCCTAACTTACAGAGCCAAGAAAGACACAGAGTTTCAAGCTGCCAAAGGTGTCTCCAGTTATAGAAACGACCCGCTGTCGCCGTCATTAATTATTTATGGAGCAGCTTTGGGAGGAGGGCGGGGCAGGTGGTGAGACGAGCAACACAAAACGGAGACAGAAAGACACGCACAGGCTAATCTTAAAGACTCACGGGGGTCCCCTTCCCACTCTTCACCTGGGAAAGCAGTCCCCCAGGCTGCCCCCCATCACCGCCACCTCGCTCTTCTCCTCTCCGGGGGGCCCAGAGGGATGCAGGGGCTTGGGTCCAAGGCTCTGGCCTTCTCGGCCACTCAGGTTTAGATGCAGAAGGACTTCGAACAACCGGCCTCCTTGGCCACTCAGCAAGGTCTGGAATGATGACCGTGGGCCTGTGGCCCATGCGTGGGGACCCCTCAGAGCCTCCAGGCTGCTTGCCTCTTCCTCCCCTCCAGGGGCTCCTTCGAGGCCACCCCACTCACCCACCTGGCCTCCACCACTGTCTTCACTGCCGGAGGAGCTGCCTCCAGCTTCCCAGAGAATGTGGAAGACAGCAAGTGCGAGCTCCCGAACCTCTCACTCGCACACAGCACAACATAGCACAAAACACACAATATACCTCACAGACACAACACACAAGATACACACAAAACACCTACATACAACAGACACACACAGACAATACACACATAAGCCAGCACACACACACCCCACCTCCTGAGAAGTTGGAAGCGGCAGTCCTCCCCTGGTACACCCTCTGCTCTGCTTCCCCTCCCTCCACACCTTCCACCCCAACCTCAAGCTCTGCAGGCTCCGCCCTGTGGGCATCTCACTGTGCTGGGGATTCACTTCTTAAACTAATGGAAAGAGTCAAGAGCGGCAGCTTACCTGCCCCGCTTCCTACAGCGAAAATAGAAAGCATCAGAGGGGCCCTCACCTTCCGCCACCTCCCTCCCACGCGCACATCTACTCACCTGGCTGAGCCGCTCACATGGAGACCCTGGCCCTCCCGCCTCCGGGCATCGCATCCCCTGGGCTCCAGGCCCGCGCTCCTCCCCCAGCTCCTAGGGCAAGCCCCCTTCCTTTCACTGAGCCCTCTCCCGACTATTTCACTTTCTCCTTTGCCAGCTCCTCTCTCCCCACCTGTAAGTGTGGTTCCTCCCAGTTAGGTCCCAGGGCTCCTCCGGCTCCTTCACTTCCCGGCTTCCTGTGTCCTCGCTGGAACCCACACACCTGCACCTCCAGCCCTACTCTCGCCTGAGCACCTCACAGGTGTAACAGCTTCCTGCAGACAAATGTATCTAAAACAGTGGTTCTCCACCTTGGCTGCATGTTAGAATCCCCTGGGAATCTTTAAAATCCTGATTTCCGGGCCTCCTCCTCCGGAAATTCTGTTTCTTTGTTATGGGGTGAGGCTACAACATGAGTAACAAAGAAACAGAATTTCCGGGGGATGGGGCCCAGAAATCAGGATTTTAAAGAGATTCCCAGGTGATTCTAAGGTGCAGCCAAGGTGGAGAACCGCTGGCTAAAACTAAACGTCTCACAGCTCCAGTCCCACTTGCCCCTTATCTTTACCGTCTCACTTTAGTAAGTGAGCATTCCCAGCCAGCCAGCTGTCCAGACCAGAGACCTGGAAGTGGTCTTGACCCTTGCGTGACCTTTAACCTCCTTCTCCCTCACTTAGTAAACCTCCACGTCCTAACTTCATGTCTCCTGAGTGTCCTTCAGCTCCATCCCTTTCTCCCTACTTCTCAATGGAGGCCTCAAGGTCCCACCTTCCCACTCCGGGAGAGCCTCTGTCCTGACAGGTGGCCTCTTCCCCACTGCGGCTCCATCGCTCTAACAGGCCACCTGGAGCCGCTGCCCTCTCCTCAAACCCTTTCCTGGCTCTCTGCTCCCCGCCCCACACACTGCTCCCAGGAGAAACAGACTCAGAGAAGAGAAATTGAGTGGAATACAGCAAATCCAGGGGCAGGGAAATTATTGATTCGTGCATTTGTTCGTTCATTAAATTATACCTTCAGAACCTGGAGTTAGTCCTTCTGGGAGTCTCCAGGCCCGAGCACTTAGTTTCTTTGTTTATTTCCTTCATAGCACTTACCTCCACTTGTTTTGGGTTGCTGGTAGGGTGTTTTTTGTTTTGGTTTTTTGGGGGGTTTTTTTGGTTCAGTGTTTTTACACTTTTTAAAAAATCAGTCTCCCCTTTAAGAAAAGGTACACTGTCTGGTGTGGTACCCACAGCCCCTCGTAGGCTGGACGTACCGCAGTCACTCAATAAATACTCGTGGAATAAGTGAAGGAAGGGGTGAGTGGATCGCCCAGCGAAGGGGAGGTTTCCTTGGCTAGCCCTGGGAGAGGAACCACAGTGCCCACTCTCCACGACATGCCGGGTCCTGGTCTTCTGCACAACCCTTACCACTATGGAACCTTTCATGTCCGCTTTCTTCTGTCTTCCCCCATGGAGTCATTTTCTACAGCCGCATAACAAACTACCATGAATGTAGCAGCCCAAAGCAGCGCCCGTCTCAGCCCACAGTTCCGTATCTGAAGTTGGGGCCAGAGGAGCTGAGTTCTCTGCTTGGGCCTCACAAGGCTGAGAGAGGTGCCTGCTGGGCCGCATTCTCATCTGGAGCTGGGGTCCTCCTCCAGGTCCACGCAGGGGTGGCAGGATCCAGTGCCTGGCATGTTCAGGCCTGGGACTCTGTTTCCTTGCTGGCTGTCAGCCAGGGGCTTCCCTGGGCTCCCAGAGGCCACCCCCATGCCTTGCCCTGGGCCCCTCCAACTGCAAAGCCAGAAACAGGATCTTCCTGACGTGGAGGCCTCCCCACTCTGTAACCAGCACCACCAGGAAAAGCCCAGGCCCCGGAAGGGACCAGCTGAATGTCATCTGTGCCAGGATCACCACTTTTAAAATCAACTGAGCCATATAACATAACCTGTCGCAAGAGTGACTGTCCCATCACACTCACTGTTCACATTCACACTCAAGGGAGAGGATGACCCAGAGCATGTACACCAGGGGCAGGAATCTTGGGAACCCCCTTAGAATCCTGCTACCACGCCCCACTGGAGTAGAGCTTTGCCTGCCTTATGATCTTGCATTCCAAGGCCCAGGAAAGGAGCACATGCACAGGTGAGAATGTTGCACAGCACAACAAGGAAAGCACAAGGACTGCTCAGCAACTGGAGGTAACCAGCACCCCAGAGCCCGGATCAGCCAGGCCCTGTACGTCCAGCCCAGGAACTAAGGGAATCAGAATCCCACACACCTGAATCCAGTCATGGTCCCCCAGTTTGCCCAGCGCACTACTGGAAGGATCTGGCCTGGAATAGTTCCAGCACATAGAAGATGCTTAGTAAATATTGTTGCATTTATGAATTGAATAAAAAAAGAAGAAGGTGAAGTCTCCTGGAAACTAGAGGTGGGAAGAATTGGAAGGATTGAGGTGGGAGGAAGCAAAAGAAGCTATGAGTCAATCAAGTGCCTCCTAGTAACTTCTACTCAAGGCCTATCCAACACCTTTGCCCCAGTCCCAGCTCACCCCCAAGCCCACCTCCTCCAGGAAGCCCCCTTTGACCACCAGCCTAAGGTCCTCTGCACCTATTGCCTGGTCTGAGGCCTGCCCTTTGTCACCTTCTGTTATTGTGGACAGCAGGTTAAATCCTATCTGCTCTTTGTAATTCCCCACACCCGTGTCTCAAGTCACTGCCTCATCTTCACCCTCCTTGAGGAAAGTGGATGATGTCTCACCCATCTTTGTCTCCACCCAGTGCAGAGGGAGCAGATCCCTGGGGACCTGCTTGGTGGTTTGGAATGAAGATCTGCTGCAAGCAGAAAATGGGACCTGGGGTGCAGCAGTTGTGGGGTGAAGCATGCTGGGTGGAGTGGAAGGTGGGGGTGGAGAGCAGGCAACAGGTGCACAGCATGAGGATGCTGGCACCATGCAAAGAAGACAGAGGCCAGAAGGTCATGGAAGACATAGCAAAGAAGAGGAAGGAGAAGCAACAGACCAAGAGAGTTGGTCACATCCAACCAACTGGCTGACTCTGCAAACACAGACTACTTGCTTTCATCAAAACCTTCCCAACAAGCTTCAGGCACTCAGAATTGTCTCCATTCTCCCTTTTCCTTGTTTCTGGTGGTGGTAGTGGTCAGTGTGAGAGCAGATAAAATGATAGTGATATTGGTGGTGGGAGGAGGGGGAAAGTGATATATTTTCCCCTCGATATCCCAGGGAGTACAGAAAATGTCTCCTATGCTAATAGATTGAAAGGTGACTATAACCCTGTGAATGAGACTGTCACCATCACACAAGCCCCACTTGGGTGTGTGAACAGAAAGACTCTCCCTAGACCCAAGATGGGTCAGAAACCTACCAGACTCCTGTGTGTGGTGTGGGCTCCCCACCAGGAGGCAGACCAGCCGGGCAGCAGAGCCTGGGAGAAAAAGAAGCCAGGATTCTTGGGGAGAAGGCAGACAGGCCGGATTTAGTACAGTCTTCAGGTATCGGAAGAGTTCTTAGGCACTGCAGGCTAAGTCTAGCAGTGACTAGGGAGGATCGAATAAGGAAGGGAGCTTAATCCCCAGCATAAGGGATTTAGGATAGCTAAGGGGGAGAATTTCCTGATGGCGAAGGTTGTTAAAAGTTGCAATGAGGAGTCTAGAGAGAGATGGGGTGTGCTCCGGATGCTTTTACAAGTAGAAGAGATTATCCTCGGGCAGGGCAGCTTATGGCTAATCCCGCCTGAAGGCCCGGGAGTGGACACAATGACCTCAGGGTCTCCTTCGGACTTGGAAAGTAGGCCTTCCCAACCACAGGCCAGCCACAGGCCAACCACAGGCCAGCCACGGCCGCTGAGCCGGAGATGCGCTTCGAGGAAGGGCCAGGGTGTTCCCAGAAATAAGAAGGAGCCGACCCACGTGAGATCTCTCCCTTTTCTATTTTTTAGCCACAGCTGCCTCACAGCAATGGCCAAGGCCCTTCATAATCTCAGGTCTGATCCAGGGCAATTTAGACAAGAAAGTCAAGAGCAGCCACAGCGCACACGGAGAGATTCCTCTCAACTCTGCAAAGCACCCCAGGCGTCAGAGCCAGGGCTGTGGTCTTCTCCAAGGAGGGTCCTGCATTGAACCAGCCAGTGGCAGCAACAGGAAACCCGAGGGCATTCCCGACCTGCTACCCCAAGCCAAGATGGCAAAAAGGGCGAGGTCCAGCTCTCCGAATGCTACCGTCCTACTTCCTGTGAGTCACGTGGCATGCCTTCTGGGAATACTACCTGTGCCCAGGTATTCACCCTGGGGGCCAGGGGAGAAAATCACACGGTGGTATATGCGTGACATGAGGAGGCAGTGCTGGGAGCCATAGTACAGACTAAGAGCATTCGCAGGTTCGCAGAGCGCTGGCTGGGGCGTCCCCAGAGGCATAGGGCTGTGCAGAGCTCCAGGGAAAGGTAAACTATGGGCCAACAGGAGGACACCTGAGATCTTCTGAAGAGGTTTTCACATGCACTGTCCAGGTATGTGAACAAGGCTATGAGCACATCCAACAACATATGAACATCCTGGTTCCACGTGTTCTGTAAGCCAAGAAGCCAAAAAGGGGGTGACCACTGGTTTTCTGGAACCTGGGGGTCTGGCTCTGTGCAGAGGAAGATGGACATGGGCACGTCTTTTGCTTGTAAATCTCCCCCTGCCATCCCCAGTGAAGAAAGATCTACTTAACCCCCAGCCCTGTACCATCACAGAGCTTCCTTCTTCATCCTGCTATTTCTTTTTTTCTTTTTTTTTTTTTTAAATATATATTTTCATTGGTTTCAGAGAGGAAGGGAGAGGGAGAGAGAGATAGAAACATCAATGATGAGAGGGAATCATTGATCGGCTGCCTCCTGCACGTCCCCCCACTGGGGATTGAGCCCGCAACCCTTCAGTCCACAGGACGACACTCCACTGAACCAAACTAGCTAGGGCTCTCCTGCTGTTTCTTTCTTACAACTCTGCTGAGGTCCCTCTGCTGCCTCTTCTTTGTCCTCCATTTTCTCTGTTTCAACTCGTTTGCAAAAGGTGGACCAGCCACATCCCTGCTTCCCACCACTCAGCACCTGATAAGTCCACAACCCACACCCTCCCCTGCACACTGGGAGCAGGGCCTTGCAGCCAGCTCCCTCCCTTCAAGGACACCTTTCCTTCCGAAGGCTCAAATGCCAGCCTTCCAGACACTTCTGCCCTCAGCAAAGATATGGGGCCAGAGCAAACGACCATGGATACGTAGGAGAAATAGCACGAGCATGTATTATTCTGCCCCTCGCACATGAGAGGAACAGGCGGGACCGGTTGCAGAAGCATATTAAGCATGCAGCCAACTGCATCCTCGTGCCCAAATAAAGCCATTTTCATTTCATAAAGCAAGAGAGCAAGTCCAGTCATTAGGGAAATAGAAATGGGGAACTTAAACGCCTAATTGGAAGCTCTATTGCACTTGCAAAGTACCTTTGGTTTTTCTAAAAATTCAAGGGAAACGCATTGAGCCTGTAATTGCAGACAGATCGATGCCCGCTTCCTTCCTGCATTATCACAGGAGAGCTCTTCCTATGGGCCCATCCCAACCCCGGTCACGCTGTATAAGTGGCAGTCAGGGCCCAGGAGGAAACAGGAAACGTTGAGGGGAGAACCTGGGTCCTTTTCCTTTCTACCCACGGCAGGAGCTCATGGCCACAGCACCCTTCTGGCTCTTTGAGTTTACCTCCTACCCGTAGTCAGAACGGTGATGTGTCTCGGGAGGGGTGGGGGGGATTTATGGACACGGGACCCTCGATGGAGAGGCGCACACAGCATCAGCAGGAAGCACGGGAGGAATGTTCTCCTCCGGGCTATCTCCATGGTGTCCCTCAGAATTCCCAAACAGCCGCAAACCCAAGCAATGGAACTCTAACACTGAACACTGGGGACTTGGAGTGCACGTGGGAGGGACATCTAAGGCCTCTGGGCACAACTCCTGCCCTGTCCCCTCCAGAAGCCGGCCTTGCAAACATACGAGGTTTCAGCTTTGACTTTGTCTTTGGTCCCCAGGCTGGGCCCACTCTAAGCTCTGAAGGGCTCTCTCTCCCCACTCCCTGGAATGTCCGTGGCCACCTTTATCTTTGCAAAGAGGAGACAGAAGACAAGACTAGGGAGCACCTTTGCCCTGCCCAGGAGCGGCCTCTGGGCCTCAGGTCTGTGGTTTGTGTGAACAAACATTTCCACCAGAGGGAAGATGAGTAAATCAGCTGGACACACACATGACACGACGGGACATCCTAAGTGTGACTGGGTCCCGAACTGCATTGGAAATGAAATCACAGGCACAGAATGGAGAACCTGAGACCAGTTGCCCCCAGTCCTTCATGCAACCTTCTGAGCTGGGCACACACCTCTGGGTCCTTAAGCACAGTCTGTTGGGAACTCTGCAGGACATGGGGCTTAAGAGGTGGTAGGATCTGCATGAGCAGCAGGCACTGGCCTGTAACTACCAAAACTCCGGGTTCCCCCAAAGATTCTTGCCTGGAGTCAACGTGACGCTGGAGCAATGGAAGGATGTGGAGAGAGGGAGAGGAGGAAAACAGATGGCAGAGAGAGTGGCCCACAGCTGGTCTTGTTTGCTGACCTGGTTATCACTGAGCCATTTGCCCTTTGGCCCCGTGTATTTTCAAAGTCTACAGTTCACGAGCGTTTACTGCAATGTTTTCCAGTTGATCTTCTATAGAAGAGACCCTGACAGGCTACTCAGCACACTGCAAAAGTGGGTTAAATACTATTACCCCTGCTGCAAAGATAGGGAGACAACAGTATAATGGATTACCTTAATTTCCCAGAGACATGCGGCGAATTCATTACTGGGAGGGAAAAGAGGAAAAGAAAAAGACAATCAGATTAAAGGGTCCTGAAGCCTGGGCGGCCTTGCCAAGGGAGCCAGCCAGTTTGAGGGAAGGAGAGATGCGCCCCAAACCGTCTATGGTGCTGATCCAGAAATGCAGTTCTTAGGAATACAGACACCTTCGGGCGCTCCGAATTAAAACGTGCCGCAGAAGCAAGTTCGCCACACGCAAAGCCCCGAGGGCCCGCCCATCCGCCTGGCATGGCAGCTCGGGAGAGGAGGGAACACATCCAGGTCCTCATTTAGTGCAGGAGCTTGTTTTCTTACACTGACAAATCCTTCTAAAAAGGATTTCCTGATTAGAGTCAAACGGTGGGGGCCAGACCTCTTCATTCGAGACTGTGGAGCTGTCAGCATGCTAATGGCTTTCCTTAGCAACAGCTCTCTCCCTCCACGTTTAGGAAGAAACAACACCTCTGCCAGGATCACAAAGATCCTCTGATGAGTCATGGCTTGGATGGAGGGGGGGGGGGGGGTTGGCGGGGAGGGAGGCACAGACCTCCCAGGCCCATGTGAGGGTGGACTCTGGCTGCTGGCAGCAAATGCATAGGCAGGTGCCCAGCTGTGCAGGGAAAATGCAAGGGGACAGGAGCCGAGTCCCCAGGGCCCTGTATCTCTCTGGTACTTGGGACTGCTCTCATCTGCCATTTCACAACTTGAAATGCAACGTGAAATACGCACACAGAGCTAATGTCTTTTCCTCACCAGACTTAAAGGTGCAAAAAAAAAAATGCTCCAGAGACATCAAGGCGAAGGCTGAGGAGAATGGTTTCCTGGACTGGTTTTGTTTTTCTCATAAACTCTGGAATTTTCGGACTCGCTCTGGAAAGAAATGAAAATCAAGACTTTAGTCATCCATCGATGAATTGTTTATTGCACAGCGACAGCGAGCCAGCTCTTGTCCTTTGTAATTTCAGATCCGTGGGTCTCAGCACAGTCGGTGAACCCCAACGCTGGAAGGGACCGTCAACTCCAACAGTCCAGTTTTCCAGATAAGAGAAGCCGGGCCTCTGGAGGTCAGCTTCCCTGAGGTCACGAGTGCTTTGTGGACAGACCTGGAGCATGAATCCAAGTGTTTCCACCACCATGACTAATTCGCAGGCCAGATGCTTCGCAACTGGACTTGGAGAGTCTCAGTTGGAGAAGAGCAGAAGCGAGATCCAATTTGCCAATATTCACATCCTTGGAGGAAGCGATATTCCTCCCAAGCCAAAACATATTGGTAAATTCTCTAATTTAGTCAGATGATGTCTCACTTTACATGATAAATGTTTCTAAAAAGTTGCATGCAAATCAAATTTTTGTAAATTGAATTACTTTTTAAAAGCACAAGACAGATTGCTTGCTAAAGAAACCCTGGGCGGCAAATGAGAAATATTTCTGCAATTTAAATAATAACTACCTCCATAATTTATCGCTTCTGTAATTTATAATTTACTATTCCTTGGCTTTGTTTAGTATCACTGGTTTATAACAAGAAAGATCTATATTTCTGCAGCTAGTGTCACCAAGCAGTTTGAAGTACATTAATAATAACTAATACTTTCCTGCTACCTGTCCCATAGAACTAATAAGGAATTGGTATTCCCATCTGGCAGATGGGAATAATGAAGTCTTAGAGTATGGATAGATGCAAGATCATGGAGAAAGTCAATGATGTGGATAGGATAACCAACCACATGTTCTTTGTTAAAAATCCCGCTTTTTTATCTCTTGGGTTAGGACATTGTGGTCAGCTATTGCATCAGAGTTCTCCAGAGGAACAGAACCCGTAGGATATGTAAGAAGAGATTTTTTAATGGGAATTGGCTCATGTGGTTATGGAAGCTGAGCTATGATACAATATGCCCTCTGGAAGCTAGAGAACCAAGAAATCCAGTGGTACAACTCAGTTCAAGTCCAGTGCCTGAGAAAGGTGAGGGGGCAAGGGAAGGGGCAGGGGAGCCCTTGATGTAACTCCCGGAGTCTGAAGGCAAGAAAAGATAATGTCCCAGCTCAAGAAGAGAGAATGAACTTACCCTCCCTCCACCTTTTTGTTCTATTTGGACCCCTCGACAAGTTGGATGATCCCGCCCACACTGGTGAGTGGGGATCTTCTTCACTCAGTCTACTCACCCGGATGTTTATCTGTTCTGGAAACAGCCTTACAAACACAAGCTGACACAATGCTTTCCCAGCTCTCTGGGCATCCCTTAGCCCAATCAAGCTGAAAAATTAACCATCACAGCTATTGTCTCCCAGAGAGACATTCCCACATCACAGATGCATGGGCTCCAAAGAAATCCATGAGCCATCTCAAAGGGATATGTTTCAGGAATCCAAGAGAGCCCCATACCTGCCTCTCTGCTCCATCACATGACTCAGTTAGGAAACATGGGGAGCAAAAACAAGAGTCTCAGTGAACCCATGACAATGTGTCTTGACTGATTCCCCATCAAAAGTCCAACCCTCTGGCTGTAGGGAAGGAAAGGGGAGAATATATAGGATCTGACCCCAAAGACTCTTAGTCCGCTTAGAGAGGCAAGGCTCAGAGCTTAAACTACATCAGAGTTCCAGTCCACATGGGTCTTCCCCACTAGACTGTAGAGCCTTGAGGAGAGGGACCTTCTTTCGTTAGCTCCTCGCCTGGGAAAAAGCCAGTACCCAGTGAATGTTTTTGTCCTATTAAAGTATGCAAATGTAGAGGGATTGGGGAGGATGCTATCTGCAAACATCTGGAGAGATGATATAGAATAGATAGAATAAACATATGATTTGTATCACCGGAATGAAGTTATCTCCTCTGCAATGTGGGAAGAATAGTAATCACTCCAGCCTCCTAGAGTTGCTGCAGCACTTGAGTGGCATCATAGATCTAAAACATTTAGCATGATGCTGGCAAACAGAGAGCACTTAATAAGCGGTGCCTATCATTTATATCACAAGGGCCACAGACTGTGGTGACAGAGGAACTGATGACAGATCAATGGGAGGAAGAATTTTTCCAAAAGTATTAAGGATGGCTCACTCATGAAAGCTACCATGTGGGTGGTGCCTCCTATCACAGGGATTGGATGGCCATCCCTCAGTGAAGATGTCAAGAAAAGTCCTTCACCAGGTAACAGATGGCTGAGGGCACCAGTTCGTTAGCCTGGCTGGGAATTAGAAAAACATAGCCAGTGTTTTTAGACAGTTCTGGGCCAATCAGACTTGAACAATTTTGGAAAGGTACAGGAATGCATGTTTGAATAAGCATTTTGGGTGATTTTTATGTAGCTCATCAACATGGGTCTAATTACATATGTGTGAGAACCACCTTTACAGACAAAGTTATGTCTCTTTCAAATTCTGAGGCTGTAGGCATTGCTTCATCCATCTTGATCACCTTTTGAGTAGCATCATGGAAAATAATACAAGTTGTTAAAGTTAGAAAGATTCAGTTTAAATCCCTGCTCTGCCACTTCCTATCTGTATAACATAGAGTGTATTGATTATTCTCCCAGAGCCTCAACTTCCTTGTCTAGAAAATAAGATAAAGATGCATGCTTTGATGAAGATTCCAGGAGATTTTCTGGCATATAATAAGTGCTTGATAAATATTTTATGAACTTGGTAGAAAATAATAGGGACTTAACAAATACCCGTTCCCTTTTGTCACCGCCATCCCAAACTTTTGCATTATGTAGAGGAACGCGAGGCTCCCTTAAAGCAAGGAAACAGACAAAAACGGAGAAAGTGAGACAGAACCGTGCCTAGACAGGGAAACCGGAAGAGCAGGAAATAGCGTGGGAGATTCCAAAATGGCAAGAGGACCCCTAAAGTTTAAAATAGATGCGAAGAGGAAAAAAAACATCATGTATTAAATTTCAGTGAGAAAGTAAAGGAGAGTGAAAGTATCATAGATCTTTCTGGATTTCGTTGGGTGTTCTCAATCATTAAATCTGCATTCCGAAATACTTCTATTTGCTGAAAACCGAGAGCCTTGGTGCCCAGGGAGAATGAAAAGAGCAAGGGACAGGATCTAATTAATCATCAAGAGGCTGTCACATTGACAACTAGAAGAATTGGAAAGTTACAAAGTACCAGCACCAAACAGCATCAATCACCCAGCGATGGTAAATAAATTAATCAAAAATCATTGGGTACCAAAAGGTCTGAAGGA
The DNA here is from genome assembly GCF_963259705.1 of Myotis daubentonii. Taxonomy (NCBI): domain Eukaryota; kingdom Metazoa; phylum Chordata; class Mammalia; order Chiroptera; family Vespertilionidae; genus Myotis; species Myotis daubentonii. The sequence goes on along the minus strand of NC_081851.1, from coordinate 71,049,455 downwards.
AAAATAAAAGGCAGACGAGAAAAATGATCAGGAGCAGCAAGCAAGCAAAATAGCAGCGCCTGACCCTGTGGAAGCGGAGGCCACGTGCCCTGGCAGGCGGCCAGCTGCTCCGCTGCCAAAGCCTCGCCAGCCCCCGAGAAGAGTTCCAAGCACAACCGGGCACAGAATTGGCTGCGGATGCTTGGTCTGCATGCCTGTCACCCCTTCTGTAGTGCATGAAAACTCCACCTAGCGTCCCCATACCCTACTCTCTCATCCTTGACTTTGAGAGCATCCTAAACACCACTTTGCTCAAAACTTATGATTAAGCTGCCATAATTTTGCATTTGTGTTAAAACTCCCCACCTGGACCAGTATTACCAGCCCGAGGCCTTGCTGGAATACACGACTCTCTCTTCTGTGATATTGGGGGCCCTCACTAACCCTGAATTCTAACACCTCCCCCCACAACCTGGCCTCTGCTTCCCCAATTAGTTTGATTTTCCTTTACCTGGAGAAAGAGTGGGTGTGGAGGATATTAACCAGATCACCAACTTCCCCTTTCTTTTTTCAATCAGGAAGGACATGCCCCCCTACCCCCATTTGGGTTTACACAGGATTCACAGGACTCAGCAATGAGCCAAAGGAATTGAAGCCCTTGGTTCTGTGAAGATGCACAGGTCATACAATACTCCGGTGGAGCTTAACGTTTGCTAGGTCTCAGGTGCCATCTTTTTTTAAAATGTATTTTTGACATGCTAGATGACACGCCCTTCACAATTCACCCACAAGTGATAATCTGCAATTTACTTCCATTTAACAAATGTTCAGTGAGCACTCGCAGGTTTCCTGGGATGACACAGACATGAGTGAGGCTATATCTCTGTGTGCTAAGAGCTCACAGACCAGGGAGACAAACCACCACCAACGGCGTGATCCCAGCAACTGTGACCATGGTGACCACACAGACACAAGCCATCCGTGGTATGATGACAGACAGAATCAACTCACATGAGGCGTCAGGAAAGGCGTGGGGGGCGGGGCCTGGGGCTAGGAATTTGATGTGACTTTGGAGGAAGTCAAGGCTTGCAGAGTGGAGATGGGAAGCGGGCGTGTAAAGCACAGAGAGAAGCATGAGCGGAGCCTCAGGGGGGGAGAGTGCAGGGCACGCTGGGGGCAGCGTGGAGAGGCGGGCTTCACTGCACAGAGAGGGTGGGGTCATGACTGGGAGACAGTGGCAATAAAGGGTTAGGGCAGTCCTCTTCCCTGAACAATTCTGACAGTCTGGGTGCACAATGCTGTCCCCTTTCAGACCTCCAGGGAGACCAGGGGGGTGAGCTGCTGGAGCTCTGGGAATCTCTGCTCAAGGGCTGGACTCTCCAGATATGAGCACAGAGGCCCCGAGGAACCAGTCCCCAGATGGCAATGGTCACATGTGCAGCCCAACAAGGGAAAGGACACAAATGGCATCTGAGCACAGAGAGGCTCGCACAGGTCCCGTGCACCCAGCCCGGTGACAGGCAGGCAGGCCGGATGGATCATGTGAACAGGAAGATTTTGGAAAGTGAGACGTTATGTACCTGCAACTGGTTAACTGCACAGACCAGGCTCCATAGGGCACAAGCAACAGAGCAGACTTGGTCACAGCCCCTGCCACCCTCCTCGACGGGATCACTCCTCCCTGCTCCCTATCATTTCCAACACGTCTCCTACACCTTCTCTGCCTCCCAAATGAGAAGCAAGTGACCTCTTTTGAGAGCACATTAAAAAGCCCAGTTCCATGTAATGTTAAAACTCTAACACCTCCTCCCGTTTACAATCCCACGGGTCAGGCCGACGGCAGCCTTGGAGGCCTGCGGGGAGGAGTCGGCTTCTTCGCTCTTGCCTTTGCTCCTCCTTCCTCCCCCCTGCAGCACTGACTCCTGGGCCCACAGGGGCGAGTACAGGGAGAGGGAGGGAAAGGAAGGGGCGGCAAAGGTCCTCCTGGGATGGTGCAGACATAATCCAGCTGGTGCTCTCGGAACACAGAAAATGCCATCCAACGCTACTTCTTATTTTCATGGGGCGCTTCTATGAGGACCCAATCTTTCAATCTCTTGCCAAAACAATGGTTCCTGTGGCCCTCGGCATCCCCACAGTCACTGGCATCTTGCAGTCACCCCCGTCTTAGCCTCTCATCTCTCCAGGGCTCCTCGTGGGCAGCAGGACTGTGCCAACCACCCCTCAGAACCTCCTCTGCTCTGCCAGAAACCCACACCCGGGCCTGGTGGCACCCCGAAGGCCCTGCTGTTCCCAGGGCAGCTCTGGTTCCTTCCTGCCTGCTGCCTGAGCCACGCTGGCCGACAGAGTCCAGACACCACGCCCAGCAAAGGCCAGAGGCCACATGAAAAGCTCCCAAGCAGCCCCCCCTGATTAAAGGGAAAGCCTCCATCTCCCCTTCCTAATTGGGGCGCGGGGGGAATAAGTCACCAGCATTGACAATTTTCCCCAAAGGGACCGCATCTCCCACCTCTTTTCCTTTATACCCTGGGGGCTTGGTGATGAGCTAATGTTAACAGAACAGCTAGGGTCACCTCCTTGTAAAGTACTTTATAGATGGATGGGCTACCCTGCCACTGTAAAATGCTGGGGTACTTGGCACATATTTTTCTCAGATTTTGGGCATCAGCTGACATCCCTGTTAATATGGCTGTTATTATTATTCTCCATAGCAAACTCTTTGCCTGTTAATTACAGTTGCTCTCGGCTATACATGATTCCCTATTAGCAGACAGCACCTCGCTGCAGGATGGCAGAGCGCTGTGGCTCACTTTGTTAGGGAAGAGGACTGATCCCCACTATCTGCAAAGCTCCCCGGTTGTTTTTCGGAATCAATTCTCTAGGACCAGCCATGGAGAGAATAGAGCCTTCAGAGCCACGCTCCGGCTGGTAGACACGCTCCCTCCAGGCCTCCATAGCTCAGTGGCTCCCACCAGCTCTCAGTGGCCTGCAGCCCTCCACAGAAGGAACTGGGTCCTGAGGGTGAGAAGTTATTTAGTTTCCCTGCCTGACATTCTAGTTCCTGGCCTTCTGGAAACAGCAAAGCTGTTGTCACCGTGCCGGGACGTGACAAATGATGTGGAAGGCGTGTTATGATACAGCCATCCATCCATCGTCAGAGGCTAGGGCCACAAGGGGATGGAAAATGAACAGGGAAATTGTTAATTGTGCAGCTTTAAAGCTTTCCCAGGGAAGAGCTCAGAGGGGCATCTGTTTTGCCCCCACCAGGGAGGCAGCATTCTCTGAAAGCTTCGAGGAGGCATGCCACCAGCTGGTCAGGACACAGGCAGAGTTGGGAGGTGCAGGAGAGGACACCGCCCCAGAGACGGTAGGAAGGAAGAGGGGAATACTACCGACAGAATCACTGCCACAGCGGTGTCAGTCATACTTGCAGAGCTAGAGGTTCTCTTGAGGGGACCCCTGAATAAGTCCCTGAACATTCAGAGTTGCCAGAAGATGACAATGATAGTATCTCACTTTCCTAAAGGCAGGGGACTATTCTTTATTTTTTAAAATATATTTTTATTGATTTCAGAAAGGAAGGGAGAGGAAAGAGAGAGATAGAAATATCAATGATGAGAATCATTGATCACCTGCCTCCTGCACACCCCCTACTGGGAATCCAGCCCGCAACCTGGGGAAATGCCCTGAACAGGAATCAAACCATGACCTCCTGATTCATGGGTTGACGCTCAACCACTGAGCCACACCGGCAGGGCAGGAGGCAATTCTTGAGGGTCCAAGACACTGATTCTTTAAGCACGTGATGCCCTTCATTCTCTCCCATTCTCTTTGCCTTTGGGGCCGGATAATCTGTTTATTTGATAAAAGTGAAAGGGGGGATTTCATGGTCCCTGCTTTAGTCTCATTCACAAAGAGAGAAAAGTGGAATGGAGACTATATACACATATCACAAAATTCCATTTTCATAAAATACTCAAAAATGCAAATTGATGGTGGCAGCAGGTAGTAGGCGATGCAGGGAGCTGGGAGTGGTGGGAGCAGAAATTACAAAAGGGCTCTGAGGATCTCTTGTGGAAAATAGCTCCTCATCTTGATCATGGGGATAGTTTCATGGGTGTATACCTGAGTCAAGCCTTGTCAAGTTATATACTTTAAATATATGGAGCATATTGCATGGCATCATATGCCCCCAAAGCTGCTAAAAACACACACAGCGAAACCAGCAGCTACCAAGGGACAGCAACCATTACCCCCAACATGACCCCTGTTGCCCTAACAGACTGCACTCACTGCCCAGCCACCTTGAGTACCCCCTCCTTCCCTCTGCCTCTGCCAGCTCAATTTGTCCTTCAAAGAAGAAGTCCTATCTCCTGCAGAGAACCTCTCATTACCTCTCACCCCTGACCCTCAGGGCACAGGACCCTTCATTACCCAAACAGAAGCTGAGCTCCCTGAGACCAGGAAACCTGTCATCGGGACCCTTCCTCTACCTGCACAGTCCTGGGCCCAAGAAGCCCCAATTCATACCTGTTGATTGTTGATGAATCTCCCACTGAGAGATCTCCCTCATGAGGCTTCTCTTCACTCTGTGATGACATGCCATTAATTTTAAGAAAGAGAGAGAGCACCGTTTGTGCCTGTGGCCTTTGCTCTGCCGGGGAGGCTATGTCTCCTGCCGGAGCATGCCTCGGGAAGGCCCTGTGTGTGTGTGTGTTCACATTAGACTCCATGCAGCTGGCCACGGCCAAGCTCACTGCAGACAACCAGACACCACGGGCTGCTTTGGGCTGCTCTGTGCTTCACCACCTCAGGGGTCCCACAGCCTTGGCAGGGGAACCGTGCCCTGCCCTGCCTTTACAACAGCCTCAGAACACAGGACAATGTCTGGTGCCAATGAGCTCCTTGCCCAAATGAGTAAACTGAGGCCAGGGAGAGCATGTGGGCGAGTCTAGGTCACAGGCTGTACCTCGCTTCTTCCTCCTTCCTCTCTGTGCATTTGGGGCTTTTCTCACATGCAGGATCATGAGACAAAGGGAAGGACAGACCTCCTACTGCCCACCCTTCGCCCGGCCCGAAGAGAGTCATCCCAGGTTTTCCAAGCTCTCCCACCAACGGCTCATGATCAAATTTCCCGTCATCTGGTTAAAAGTAATCTCTGCTACGCCTCACACTCCAATCAACTGATTTAAAAGAAGAAAAAGTCAATAGGCTGACAGCCTTAGAAGTGGATAAAGATATTAGCAGAGGCCTGCTGTTCCAACGAGCAGCAGACACATAATGATCGATACTTTTTATCTCCTAATGACTGGACGGTGATTGGGTAGCCTCCAGCTAAGAACTTCATTGACAACTCCAGTGTTGCCTGGAGGAAGGAGGGGAAGCCAATTTTTATGAGACCCGAGGAGAT